>NW_025727040.1:0-55453 GCF_021461385.2 Schistocerca piceifrons | reverse complement strand
ATACACACGTAGTGGATCGTTGAGGTATGTCCGGTATGGTTTAGTGGCTAGGATACCTGGCTTTCACCCAGGAGGCCCGGGTTCGATTCCCGGTACCTGAACGTGAATTTTCGGGGCTGAGATGAGAAAACTTCTCACGGCCGTTTTTCGTCTTCGTGGAGCTGCTGCTCTGGGTTCCAGGTATAAGGTGAGAGAAAGTCAAGAAAAAGAGATACATCCTCACGTTAATGGCGGGGCCGTTTTGAAGGGAGAGGAGACGGTTTTGCGGTTTTGGACTGCTGATGCGACAGTGTTGCATTGCCCGTTAGCTCAGTGGGCTATAGCGTCGTGCTAGTAACGCGTAGGTCATGGGTTCCATCCCTCCACGGGCCATTCCATTTTCTCCCCTAATAGGAAATGCTGTCTCCTGCGAGACTCTGCCAGGCAGATTCTAAATGATGTGCACATCCAGCTAGAAGTCTGAACGTTTCGCTAAGGGGTTGCCAACGGCCAGCTCACTTTCGATTAATGAAGTTAAGCAGACGTTTGCGTGGTTAGTGAGTGGATGGGTGATCGTCCGGGAACTGTGCGTGCTATTGGACCCTTTCATTTCAACCCCCCCCCCCTCCTCCTCTTGTGCTACAGTGTTGACGTGCTATGATGCCTCCCTAAGCAATTTAAATTACGTTAACGAACATATGATCCAAAATTTAACTAGGCTGTTTGCAAAAAGAGCGCAAGGAAAGTGCAAGAACGACTTTGGCAATAACAGAACCGTACGAATCAACAGATAATTTCTCAAATGTGTAGATAAGACTGTGGCGAAGCAGTGAGATTTCCGAAATTTGTAAATGAAAGTTTAGCTTTTCGTATTGAAAAGGAAAAGTACTCTTGATTACCTTATTTCTCGCAGCCGATTGTCGTACTTCTCCTGTCATATCGGCCCCACCGCCGAGCGGCAGCGGCAGCGAGCAAGTCGAGCAAGTCGGGCCAAGTCGACACACGATGAAGTGAAATCAATCCACTTAGCTGGAACGAGGCAGGAGACGAGGAGATACTACCTGTGCCGCGACACGTGGCAATTTCGAGGATCGAATGGTCTTGAACACATACTATTGCGCTACGCAAAAATGACAAATCCTCCTGCGGTCGCCAGGAATCGAACCCGGATTAACTGCTTGGGAAGAAACCATGCTGACCGTTACACCACCACCGCATTGCGCTGCATTCTTCCTGTGTCGCGGTGCGTTGCCGCCCCTGCTGCCACCAGAGGCTCAAGCGACCCTGCTGCAGGCCCTCTGCCCTCCAGCACATCGGAACGCGGTGCCACGTGCTTCCAGGGCGATGCACTGTAACTAGACGCAGCATTGACTTCCGCCGAGAAATCGACCATTTCATGCACGGCATGGTGGGAAAACAATTCTGAAATTAGAACTTCTTAGTGAGGCTGCGGTGGCGAGTATTCCTGTATGCCTCGGTGGCGCAGTGGGCTGCGCGTGTCATTATCTTAAGGGCGTACGTTCTATCCTCAACTCAGCCATCTCATTTTCTCTCCACGACGGTGAAAGGCACAGCATAGCTTTTGCGAGGTAAGGCCGTATTTGCCGTTTATTACCACCTAGGCTACTTTGCGTCAACGTGTGTTTGTTTCCATCCGCCGAGAAATCGACCATTTCATGCACGGCATGGTGGGAAAACAATTCTGAAATTAGAACTTCTTAGTGAGGCTGCGGTGGCGAGTATTCCTGTATGCCTCGGTGGCGCAGTGGGCTGCGCGTGTCATTATCTTAAGGGCGTACGTTCTATCCTCAACTCAGCCATCTCATTTTCTCTCCACGACGGTGAAAGGCACAGCATAGCTTTTGCGAGGTAAGGCCGTATTTGCCGTTTATTACCACCTAGGCTACTTTGCGTCAACGTGTGTTTGTTTCCAGTTATTACTAATTACAGTTTTGCTAGTTGCACTCGAGACTGAAAGCGATGTTTGCCTAGTATGACTTGCGTGCTTTGGGAGTGAGTAAGCGGGATCGTGGTGGCGGACAGAGTTCAGCGTTGGCGCCAGATTCGGCCCTAAAGTTGCGTGGAGGAGAAGTATTTCTGGACGCATACACACGTAGTGGATCGTTGAGGTATGTCCGGTATGGTTTAGTGGCTAGGATACCTGGCTTTCACCCAGGAGGCCCGGGTTCGATTCCCGGTACCTGAACGTGAATTTTCGGGGCTGAGATGAGAAAACTTCTCACGGCCGTTTTTCGTCTTCGTGGAGCTGCTGCTCTGGGTTCCAGGTATAAGGTGAGAGAAAGTCAAGAAAAAGAGATACATCCTCACGTTAATGGCGGGGCCGTTTTGAAGGGAGAGGAGACGGTTTTGCGGTTTTGGACTGCTGATGCGACAGTGTTGCATTGCCCGTTAGCTCAGTGGGCTATAGCGTCGTGCTAGTAACGCGTAGGTCATGGGTTCCATCCCTCCACGGGCCATTCCATTTTCTCCCCTAATAGGAAATGCTGTCTCCTGCGAGACTCTGCCAGGCAGATTCTAAATGATGTGCACATCCAGCTAGAAGTCTGAACGTTTCGCTAAGGGGTTGCCAACGGCCAGCTCACTTTCGATTAATGAAGTTAAGCAGACGTTTGCGTGGTTAGTGAGTGGATGGGTGATCGTCCGGGAACTGTGCGTGCTATTGGACCCTTTCATTTCAACCCCCCCCCCCCTCCTCCTCTTGTGCTACAGTGTTGACGTGCTATGATGCCTCCCTAAGCAATTTAAATTACGTTAACGAACATATGATCCAAAATTTAACTAGGCTGTTTGCAAAAAGAGCGCAAGGAAAGTGCAAGAACGACTTTGGCAATAACAGAACCGTACGAATCAACAGATAATTTCTCAAATGTGTAGATAAGACTGTGGCGAAGCAGTGAGATTTCCGAAATTTGTAAATGAAAGTTTAGCTTTTCGTATTGAAAAGGAAAAGTACTCTTGATTACCTTATTTCTCGCAGCCGATTGTCGTACTTCTCCTGTCATATCGGCCCCACCGCCGAGCGGCAGCGAGCGGCAGTCGAGCAAAGTCGGGCCAAGTCGACACACGATGAAGTGAAATCAATCCACTTAGCTGGAACGAGGCAGGAGACGAGGAGATACTACCTGTGCCGCGACACGTGGCAATTTCGAGGATCGAATGGTCTTGAACACATACTATTGCGCTACGCAAAAATGACAAATCCTCCTGCGGTCGCCAGGAATCGAACCCGGATTAACTGCTTGGGAAGAAACCATGCTGACCGTTACACCACCACCGCATTGCGCTGCATTCTTCCTGTGTCGCGGTGCGTTGCCGCCCCTGCTGCCACCAGAGGCTCAAGCGACCCTGCTGCAGGCCCTCTGCCCTCCAGCACATCGGAACGCGGTGCCACGTGCTTCCAGGGCGATGCACTGTAACTAGACGCAGCATTGACTTCCGCCGAGAAATCGACCATTTCATGCACGGCATGGTGGGAAAACAATTCTGAAATTAGAACTTCTTAGTGAGGCTGCGGTGGCGAGTATTCCTGTATGCCTCGGTGGCGCAGTGGGCTGCGCGTGTCATTATCTTAAGGGCGTACGTTCTATCCTCAACTCAGCCATCTCATTTTCTCTCCACGACGGTGAAAGGCACAGCATAGCTTTTGCGAGGTAAGGCCGTATTTGCCGTTTATTACCACCTAGGCTACTTTGCGTCAACGTGTGTTTGTTTCCATCCGCCGAGAAATCGACCATTTCATGCACGGCATGGTGGGAAAACAATTCTGAAATTAGAACTTCTTAGTGAGGCTGCGGTGGCGAGTATTCCTGTATGCCTCGGTGGCGCAGTGGGCTGCGCGTGTCATTATCTTAAGGGCGTACGTTCTATCCTCAACTCAGCCATCTCATTTTCTCTCCACGACGGTGAAAGGCACAGCATAGCTTTTGCGAGGTAAGGCCGTATTTGCCGTTTATTACCACCTAGGCTACTTTGCGTCAACGTGTGTTTGTTTCCAGTTATTACTAATTACAGTTTTGCTAGTTGCACTCGAGACTGAAAGCGATGTTTGCCTAGTATGACTTGCGTGCTTTGGGAGTGAGTAAGCGGGATCGTGGTGGCGGACAGAGTTCAGCGTTGGCGCCAGATTCGGCCCTAAAGTTGCGTGGAGGAGAAGTATTTCTGGACGCATACACACGTAGTGGATCGTTGAGGTATGTCCGGTATGGTTTAGTGGCTAGGATACCTGGCTTTCACCCAGGAGGCCCGGGTTCGATTCCCGGTACCTGAACGTGAATTTTCGGGGCTGAGATGAGAAAACTTCTCACGGCCGTTTTTCGTCTTCGTGGAGCTGCTGCTCTGGGTTCCAGGTATAAGGTGAGAGAAAGTCAAGAAAAAGAGATACATCCTCACGTTAATGGCGGGGCCGTTTTGAAGGGAGAGGAGACGGTTTTGCGGTTTTGGACTGCTGATGCGACAGTGTTGCATTGCCCGTTAGCTCAGTGGGCTATAGCGTCGTGCTAGTAACGCGTAGGTCATGGGTTCCATCCCTCCACGGGCCATTCCATTTTCTCCCCTAATAGGAAATGCTGTCTCCTGCGAGACTCTGCCAGGCAGATTCTAAATGATGTGCACATCCAGCTAGAAGTCTGAACGTTTCGCTAAGGGGTTGCCAACGGCCAGCTCACTTTCGATTAATGAAGTTAAGCAGACGTTTGCGTGGTTAGTGAGTGGATGGGTGATCGTCCGGGAACTGTGCGTGCTATTGGACCCTTTCATTTCAACCCCCCCCCCTCCTCCTCTTGTGCTACAGTGTTGACGTGCTATGATGCCTCCCTAAGCAATTTAAATTACGTTAACGAACATATGATCCAAAATTTAACTAGGCTGTTTGCAAAAAGAGCGCAAGGAAAGTGCAAGAACGACTTTGGCAATAACAGAACCGTACGAATCAACAGATAATTTCTCAAATGTGTAGATAACACTGTGGCGAAGCAGTGAGATTTCCGAAATTTGTAAATGAAAGTTTAGCTTTTCGTATTGAAAAGGAAAAGTACTCTTGATTACCTTATTTCTCGCAGCCGATTGTCGTACTTCTCCTGTCATATCGGCCCCACCGCCGAGCGGCAGCGAGCGGCAGTCGAGCAAAGTCGGGCCAAGTCGACACACGATGAAGTGAAATCAATCCACTTAGCTGGAACGAGGCAGGAGACGAGGAGATACTACCTGTGCCGCGACACGTGGCAATTTCGAGGATCGAATGGTCTTGAACACATACTATTGCGCTACGCAAAAATGACAAATCCTCCTGCGGTCGCCAGGAATCGAACCCGGATTAACTGCTTGGGAAGAAACCATGCTGACCGTTACACCACCACCGCATTGCGCTGCATTCTTCCTGTGTCGCGGTGCGTTGCCGCCCCTGCTGCCACCAGAGGCTCAAGCGACCCTGCTGCAGGCCCTCTGCCCTCCAGCACATCGGAACGCGGTGCCACGTGCTTCCAGGGCGATGCACTGTAACTAGACGCAGCATTGACTTCCGCCGAGAAATCGACCATTTCATGCACGGCATGGTGGGAAAACAATTCTGAAATTAGAACTTCTTAGTGAGGCTGCGGTGGCGAGTATTCCTGTATGCCTCGGTGGCGCAGTGGGCTGCGCGTGTCATTATCTTAAGGGCGTACGTTCTATCCTCAACTCAGCCATCTCATTTTCTCTCCACGACGGTGAAAGGCACAGCATAGCTTTTGCGAGGTAAGGCCGTATTTGCCGTTTATTACCACCTAGGCTACTTTGCGTCAACGTGTGTTTGTTTCCATCCGCCGAGAAATCGACCATTTCATGCACGGCATGGTGGGAAAACAATTCTGAAATTAGAACTTCTTAGTGAGGCTGCGGTGGCGAGTATTCCTGTATGCCTCGGTGGCGCAGTGGGCTGCGCGTGTCATTATCTTAAGGGCGTACGTTCTATCCTCAACTCAGCCATCTCATTTTCTCTCCACGACGGTGAAAGGCACAGCATAGCTTTTGCGAGGTAAGGCCGTATTTGCCGTTTATTACCACCTAGGCTACTTTGCGTCAACGTGTGTTTGTTTCCAGTTATTACTAATTACAGTTTTGCTAGTTGCACTCGAGACTGAAAGCGATGTTTGCCTAGTATGACTTGCGTGCTTTGGGAGTGAGTAAGCGGGATCGTGGTGGCGGACAGAGTTCAGCGTTGGCGCCAGATTCGGCCCTAAAGTTGCGTGGAGGAGAAGTATTTCTGGACGCATACACACGTAGTGGATCGTTGAGGTATGTCCGGTATGGTTTAGTGGCTAGGATACCTGGCTTTCACCCAGGAGGCCCGGGTTCGATTCCCGGTACCTGAACGTGAATTTTCGGGGCTGAGATGAGAAAACTTCTCACGGCCGTTTTTCGTCTTCGTGGAGCTGCTGCTCTGGGTTCCAGGTATAAGGTGAGAGAAAGTCAAGAAAAAGAGATACATCCTCACGTTAATGGCGGGGCCGTTTTGAAGGGAGAGGAGACGGTTTTGCGGTTTTGGACTGCTGATGCGACAGTGTTGCATTGCCCGTTAGCTCAGTGGGCTATAGCGTCGTGCTAGTAACGCGTAGGTCATGGGTTCCATCCCTCCACGGGCCATTCCATTTTCTCCCCTAATAGGAAATGCTGTCTCCTGCGAGACTCTGCCAGGCAGATTCTAAATGATGTGCACATCCAGCTAGAAGTCTGAACGTTTCGCTAAGGGGTTGCCAACGGCCAGCTCACTTTCGATTAATGAAGTTAAGCAGACGTTTGCGTGGTTAGTGAGTGGATGGGTGATCGTCCGGGAACTGTGCGTGCTATTGGACCCTTTCATTTCAACCCCCCCCCCCTCCTCCTCTTGTGCTACAGTGTTGACGTGCTATGATGCCTCCCTAAGCAATTTAAATTACGTTAACGAACATATGATCCAAAATTTAACTAGGCTGTTTGCAAAAAGAGCGCAAGGAAAGTGCAAGAACGACTTTGGCAATAACAGAACCGTACGAATCAACAGATAATTTCTCAAATGTGTAGATAACACTGTGGCGAAGCAGTGAGATTTCCGAAATTTGTAAATGAAAGTTTAGCTTTTCGTATTGAAAAGGAAAAGTACTCTTGATTACCTTATTTCTCGCAGCCGATTGTCGTACTTCTCCTGTCATATCGGCCCCACCGCCGAGCGGCAGCGAGCGGCAGTCGAGCAAAGTCGGGCCAAGTCGACACACGATGAAGTGAAATCAATCCACTTAGCTGGAACGAGGCAGGAGACGAGGAGATACTACCTGTGCCGCGACACGTGGCAATTTCGAGGATCGAATGGTCTTGAACACATACTATTGCGCTACGCAAAAATGACAAATCCTCCTGCGGTCGCCAGGAATCGAACCCGGATTAACTGCTTGGGAAGAAACCATGCTGACCGTTACACCACCACCGCATTGCGCTGCATTCTTCCTGTGTCGCGGTGCGTTGCCGCCCCTGCTGCCACCAGAGGCTCAAGCGACCCTGCTGCAGGCCCTCTGCCCTCCAGCACATCGGAACGCGGTGCCACGTGCTTCCAGGGCGATGCACTGTAACTAGACGCAGCATTGACTTCCGCCGAGAAATCGACCATTTCATGCACGGCATGGTGGGAAAACAATTCTGAAATTAGAACTTCTTAGTGAGGCTGCGGTGGCGAGTATTCCTGTATGCCTCGGTGGCGCAGTGGGCTGCGCGTGTCATTATCTTAAGGGCGTACGTTCTATCCTCAACTCAGCCATCTCATTTTCTCTCCACGACGGTGAAAGGCACAGCATAGCTTTTGCGAGGTAAGGCCGTATTTGCCGTTTATTACCACCTAGGCTACTTTGCGTCAACGTGTGTTTGTTTCCATCCGCCGAGAAATCGACCATTTCATGCACGGCATGGTGGGAAAACAATTCTGAAATTAGAACTTCTTAGTGAGGCTGCGGTGGCGAGTATTCCTGTATGCCTCGGTGGCGCAGTGGGCTGCGCGTGTCATTATCTTAAGGGCGTACGTTCTATCCTCAACTCAGCCATCTCATTTTCTCTCCACGACGGTGAAAGGCACAGCATAGCTTTTGCGAGGTAAGGCCGTATTTGCCGTTTATTACCACCTAGGCTACTTTGCGTCAACGTGTGTTTGTTTCCAGTTATTACTAATTACAGTTTTGCTAGTTGCACTCGAGACTGAAAGCGATGTTTGCCTAGTATGACTTGCGTGCTTTGGGAGTGAGTAAGCGGGATCGTGGTGGCGGACAGAGTTCAGCGTTGGCGCCAGATTCGGCCCTAAAGTTGCGTGGAGGAGAAGTATTTCTGGACGCATACACACGTAGTGGATCGTTGAGGTATGTCCGGTATGGTTTAGTGGCTAGGATACCTGGCTTTCACCCAGGAGGCCCGGGTTCGATTCCCGGTACCTGAACGTGAATTTTCGGGGCTGAGATGAGAAAACTTCTCACGGCCGTTTTTCGTCTTCGTGGAGCTGCTGCTCTGGGTTCCAGGTATAAGGTGAGAGAAAGTCAAGAAAAAGAGATACATCCTCACGTTAATGGCGGGGCCGTTTTGAAGGGAGAGGAGACGGTTTTGCGGTTTTGGACTGCTGATGCGACAGTGTTGCATTGCCCGTTAGCTCAGTGGGCTATAGCGTCGTGCTAGTAACGCGTAGGTCATGGGTTCCATCCCTCCACGGGCCATTCCATTTTCTCCCCTAATAGGAAATGCTGTCTCCTGCGAGACTCTGCCAGGCAGATTCTAAATGATGTGCACATCCAGCTAGAAGTCTGAACGTTTCGCTAAGGGGTTGCCAACGGCCAGCTCACTTTCGATTAATGAAGTTAAGCAGACGTTTGCGTGGTTAGTGAGTGGATGGGTGATCGTCCGGGAACTGTGCGTGCTATTGGACCCTTTCATTTCAACCCCCCCCCCCCTCCTCCTCTTGTGCTACAGTGTTGACGTGCTATGATGCCTCCCTAAGCAATTTAAATTACGTTAACGAACATATGATCCAAAATTTAACTAGGCTGTTTGCAAAAAGAGCGCAAGGAAAGTGCAAGAACGACTTTGGCAATAACAGAACCGTACGAATCAACAGATAATTTCTCAAATGTGTAGATAACACTGTGGCGAAGCAGTGAGATTTCCGAAATTTGTAAATGAAAGTTTAGCTTTTCGTATTGAAAAGGAAAAGTACTCTTGATTACCTTATTTCTCGCAGCCGATTGTCGTACTTCTCCTGTCATATCGGCCCCACCGCCGAGCGGCAGCGAGCGGCAGTCGAGCAAAGTCGGGCCAAGTCGACACACGATGAAGTGAAATCAATCCACTTAGCTGGAACGAGGCAGGAGACGAGGAGATACTACCTGTGCCGCGACACGTGGCAATTTCGAGGATCGAATGGTCTTGAACACATACTATTGCGCTACGCAAAAATGACAAATCCTCCTGCGGTCGCCAGGAATCGAACCCGGATTAACTGCTTGGGAAGAAACCATGCTGACCGTTACACCACCACCGCATTGCGCTGCATTCTTCCTGTGTCGCGGTGCGTTGCCGCCCCTGCTGCCACCAGAGGCTCAAGCGACCCTGCTGCAGGCCCTCTGCCCTCCAGCACATCGGAACGCGGTGCCACGTGCTTCCAGGGCGATGCACTGTAACTAGACGCAGCATTGACTTCCGCCGAGAAATCGACCATTTCATGCACGGCATGGTGGGAAAACAATTCTGAAATTAGAACTTCTTAGTGAGGCTGCGGTGGCGAGTATTCCTGTATGCCTCGGTGGCGCAGTGGGCTGCGCGTGTCATTATCTTAAGGGCGTACGTTCTATCCTCAACTCAGCCATCTCATTTTCTCTCCACGACGGTGAAAGGCACAGCATAGCTTTTGCGAGGTAAGGCCGTATTTGCCGTTTATTACCACCTAGGCTACTTTGCGTCAACGTGTGTTTGTTTCCATCCGCCGAGAAATCGACCATTTCATGCACGGCATGGTGGGAAAACAATTCTGAAATTAGAACTTCTTAGTGAGGCTGCGGTGGCGAGTATTCCTGTATGCCTCGGTGGCGCAGTGGGCTGCGCGTGTCATTATCTTAAGGGCGTACGTTCTATCCTCAACTCAGCCATCTCATTTTCTCTCCACGACGGTGAAAGGCACAGCATAGCTTTTGCGAGGTAAGGCCGTATTTGCCGTTTATTACCACCTAGGCTACTTTGCGTCAACGTGTGTTTGTTTCCAGTTATTACTAATTACAGTTTTGCTAGTTGCACTCGAGACTGAAAGCGATGTTTGCCTAGTATGACTTGCGTGCTTTGGGAGTGAGTAAGCGGGATCGTGGTGGCGGACAGAGTTCAGCGTTGGCGCCAGATTCGGCCCTAAAGTTGCGTGGAGGAGAAGTATTTCTGGACGCATACACACGTAGTGGATCGTTGAGGTATGTCCGGTATGGTTTAGTGGCTAGGATACCTGGCTTTCACCCAGGAGGCCCGGGTTCGATTCCCGGTACCTGAACGTGAATTTTCGGGGCTGAGATGAGAAAACTTCTCACGGCCGTTTTTCGTCTTCGTGGAGCTGCTGCTCTGGGTTCCAGGTATAAGGTGAGAGAAAGTCAAGAAAAAGAGATACATCCTCACGTTAATGGCGGGGCCGTTTTGAAGGGAGAGGAGACGGTTTTGCGGTTTTGGACTGCTGATGCGACAGTGTTGCATTGCCCGTTAGCTCAGTGGGCTATAGCGTCGTGCTAGTAACGCGTAGGTCATGGGTTCCATCCCTCCACGGGCCATTCCATTTTCTCCCCTAATAGGAAATGCTGTCTCCTGCGAGACTCTGCCAGGCAGATTCTAAATGATGTGCACATCCAGCTAGAAGTCTGAACGTTTCGCTAAGGGGTTGCCAACGGCCAGCTCACTTTCGATTAATGAAGTTAAGCAGACGTTTGCGTGGTTAGTGAGTGGATGGGTGATCGTCCGGGAACTGTGCGTGCTATTGGACCCTTTCATTTCAACCCCCCCCCCCCCTCCTCCTCTTGTGCTACAGTGTTGACGTGCTATGATGCCTCCCTAAGCAATTTAAATTACGTTAACGAACATATGATCCAAAATTTAACTAGGCTGTTTGCAAAAAGAGCGCAAGGAAAGTGCAAGAACGACTTTGGCAATAACAGAACCGTACGAATCAACAGATAATTTCTCAAATGTGTAGATAACACTGTGGCGAAGCAGTGAGATTTCCGAAATTTGTAAATGAAAGTTTAGCTTTTCGTATTGAAAAGGAAAAGTACTCTTGATTACCTTATTTCTCGCAGCCGATTGTCGTACTTCTCCTGTCATATCGGCCCCACCGCCGAGCGGCAGCGAGCGGCAGTCGAGCAAAGTCGGGCCAAGTCGACACACGATGAAGTGAAATCAATCCACTTAGCTGGAACGAGGCAGGAGACGAGGAGATACTACCTGTGCCGCGACACGTGGCAATTTCGAGGATCGAATGGTCTTGAACACATACTATTGCGCTACGCAAAAATGACAAATCCTCCTGCGGTCGCCAGGAATCGAACCCGGATTAACTGCTTGGGAAGAAACCATGCTGACCGTTACACCACCACCGCATTGCGCTGCATTCTTCCTGTGTCGCGGTGCGTTGCCGCCCCTGCTGCCACCAGAGGCTCAAGCGACCCTGCTGCAGGCCCTCTGCCCTCCAGCACATCGGAACGCGGTGCCACGTGCTTCCAGGGCGATGCACTGTAACTAGACGCAGCATTGACTTCCGCCGAGAAATCGACCATTTCATGCACGGCATGGTGGGAAAACAATTCTGAAATTAGAACTTCTTAGTGAGGCTGCGGTGGCGAGTATTCCTGTATGCCTCGGTGGCGCAGTGGGCTGCGCGTGTCATTATCTTAAGGGCGTACGTTCTATCCTCAACTCAGCCATCTCATTTTCTCTCCACGACGGTGAAAGGCACAGCATAGCTTTTGCGAGGTAAGGCCGTATTTGCCGTTTATTACCACCTAGGCTACTTTGCGTCAACGTGTGTTTGTTTCCATCCGCCGAGAAATCGACCATTTCATGCACGGCATGGTGGGAAAACAATTCTGAAATTAGAACTTCTTAGTGAGGCTGCGGTGGCGAGTATTCCTGTATGCCTCGGTGGCGCAGTGGGCTGCGCGTGTCATTATCTTAAGGGCGTACGTTCTATCCTCAACTCAGCCATCTCATTTTCTCTCCACGACGGTGAAAGGCACAGCATAGCTTTTGCGAGGTAAGGCCGTATTTGCCGTTTATTACCACCTAGGCTACTTTGCGTCAACGTGTGTTTGTTTCCAGTTATTACTAATTACAGTTTTGCTAGTTGCACTCGAGACTGAAAGCGATGTTTGCCTAGTATGACTTGCGTGCTTTGGGAGTGAGTAAGCGGGATCGTGGTGGCGGACAGAGTTCAGCGTTGGCGCCAGATTCGGCCCTAAAGTTGCGTGGAGGAGAAGTATTTCTGGACGCATACACACGTAGTGGATCGTTGAGGTATGTCCGGTATGGTTTAGTGGCTAGGATACCTGGCTTTCACCCAGGAGGCCCGGGTTCGATTCCCGGTACCTGAACGTGAATTTTCGGGGCTGAGATGAGAAAACTTCTCACGGCCGTTTTTCGTCTTCGTGGAGCTGCTGCTCTGGGTTCCAGGTATAAGGTGAGAGAAAGTCAAGAAAAAGAGATACATCCTCACGTTAATGGCGGGGCCGTTTTGAAGGGAGAGGAGACGGTTTTGCGGTTTTGGACTGCTGATGCGACAGTGTTGCATTGCCCGTTAGCTCAGTGGGCTATAGCGTCGTGCTAGTAACGCGTAGGTCATGGGTTCCATCCCTCCACGGGCCATTCCATTTTCTCCCCTAATAGGAAATGCTGTCTCCTGCGAGACTCTGCCAGGCAGATTCTAAATGATGTGCACATCCAGCTAGAAGTCTGAACGTTTCGCTAAGGGGTTGCCAACGGCCAGCTCACTTTCGATTAATGAAGTTAAGCAGACGTTTGCGTGGTTAGTGAGTGGATGGGTGATCGTCCGGGAACTGTGCGTGCTATTGGACCCTTTCATTTCAACCCCCCCCCCCCTCCTCCTCTTGTGCTACAGTGTTGACGTGCTATGATGCCTCCCTAAGCAATTTAAATTACGTTAACGAACATATGATCCAAAATTTAACTAGGCTGTTTGCAAAAAGAGCGCAAGGAAAGTGCAAGAACGACTTTGGCAATAACAGAACCGTACGAATCAACAGATAATTTCTCAAATGTGTAGATAACACTGTGGCGAAGCAGTGAGATTTCCGAAATTTGTAAATGAAAGTTTAGCTTTTCGTATTGAAAAGGAAAAGTACTCTTGATTACCTTATTTCTCGCAGCCGATTGTCGTACTTCTCCTGTCATATCGGCCCCACCGCCGAGCGGCAGCGAGCGGCAGTCGAGCAAAGTCGGGCCAAGTCGACACACGATGAAGTGAAATCAATCCACTTAGCTGGAACGAGGCAGGAGACGAGGAGATACTACCTGTGCCGCGACACGTGGCAATTTCGAGGATCGAATGGTCTTGAACACATACTATTGCGCTACGCAAAAATGACAAATCCTCCTGCGGTCGCCAGGAATCGAACCCGGATTAACTGCTTGGGAAGAAACCATGCTGACCGTTACACCACCACCGCATTGCGCTGCATTCTTCCTGTGTCGCGGTGCGTTGCCGCCCCTGCTGCCACCAGAGGCTCAAGCGACCCTGCTGCAGGCCCTCTGCCCTCCAGCACATCGGAACGCGGTGCCACGTGCTTCCAGGGCGATGCACTGTAACTAGACGCAGCATTGACTTCCGCCGAGAAATCGACCATTTCATGCACGGCATGGTGGGAAAACAATTCTGAAATTAGAACTTCTTAGTGAGGCTGCGGTGGCGAGTATTCCTGTATGCCTCGGTGGCGCAGTGGGCTGCGCGTGTCATTATCTTAAGGGCGTACGTTCTATCCTCAACTCAGCCATCTCATTTTCTCTCCACGACGGTGAAAGGCACAGCATAGCTTTTGCGAGGTAAGGCCGTATTTGCCGTTTATTACCACCTAGGCTACTTTGCGTCAACGTGTGTTTGTTTCCATCCGCCGAGAAATCGACCATTTCATGCACGGCATGGTGGGAAAACAATTCTGAAATTAGAACTTCTTAGTGAGGCTGCGGTGGCGAGTATTCCTGTATGCCTCGGTGGCGCAGTGGGCTGCGCGTGTCATTATCTTAAGGGCGTACGTTCTATCCTCAACTCAGCCATCTCATTTTCTCTCCACGACGGTGAAAGGCACAGCATAGCTTTTGCGAGGTAAGGCCGTATTTGCCGTTTATTACCACCTAGGCTACTTTGCGTCAACGTGTGTTTGTTTCCAGTTATTACTAATTACAGTTTTGCTAGTTGCACTCGAGACTGAAAGCGATGTTTGCCTAGTATGACTTGCGTGCTTTGGGAGTGAGTAAGCGGGATCGTGGTGGCGGACAGAGTTCAGCGTTGGCGCCAGATTCGGCCCTAAAGTTGCGTGGAGGAGAAGTATTTCTGGACGCATACACACGTAGTGGATCGTTGAGGTATGTCCGGTATGGTTTAGTGGCTAGGATACCTGGCTTTCACCCAGGAGGCCCGGGTTCGATTCCCGGTACCTGAACGTGAATTTTCGGGGCTGAGATGAGAAAACTTCTCACGGCCGTTTTTCGTCTTCGTGGAGCTGCTGCTCTGGGTTCCAGGTATAAGGTGAGAGAAAGTCAAGAAAAAGAGATACATCCTCACGTTAATGGCGGGGCCGTTTTGAAGGGAGAGGAGACGGTTTTGCGGTTTTGGACTGCTGATGCGACAGTGTTGCATTGCCCGTTAGCTCAGTGGGCTATAGCGTCGTGCTAGTAACGCGTAGGTCATGGGTTCCATCCCTCCACGGGCCATTCCATTTTCTCCCCTAATAGGAAATGCTGTCTCCTGCGAGACTCTGCCAGGCAGATTCTAAATGATGTGCACATCCAGCTAGAAGTCTGAACGTTTCGCTAATGGGTTGCCAACGGCCAGCTCACTTTCGATTAATGAAGTTAAGCAGACGTTTGCGTGGTTAGTGAGTGGATGGGTGATCGTCCGGGAACTGTGCGTGCTATTGGACCCTTTCATTTCAACCCCCCCCCCCTCCTCCTCTTGTGCTACAGTGTTGACGTGCTATGATGCCTCCCTAAGCAATTTAAATTACGTTAACGAACATATGATCCAAAATTTAACTAGGCTGTTTGCAAAAAGAGCGCAAGGAAAGTGCAAGAACGACTTTGGCAATAACAGAACCGTACGAATCAACAGATAATTTCTCAAATGTGTAGATAACACTGTGGCGAAGCAGTGAGATTTCCGAAATTTGTAAATGAAAGTTTAGCTTTTCGTATTGAAAAGGAAAAGTACTCTTGATTACCTTATTTCTCGCAGCCGATTGTCGTACTTCTCCTGTCATATCGGCCCCACCGCCGAGCGGCAGCGAGCGGCAGTCGAGCAAAGTCGGGCCAAGTCGACACACGATGAAGTGAAATCAATCCACTTAGCTGGAACGAGGCAGGAGACGAGGAGATACTACCTGTGCCGCGACACGTGGCAATTTCGAGGATCGAATGGTCTTGAACACATACTATTGCGCTACGCAAAAATGACAAATCCTCCTGCGGTCGCCAGGAATCGAACCCGGATTAACTGCTTGGGAAGAAACCATGCTGACCGTTACACCACCACCGCATTGCGCTGCATTCTTCCTGTGTCGCGGTGCGTTGCCGCCCCTGCTGCCACCAGAGGCTCAAGCGACCCTGCTGCAGGCCCTCTGCCCTCCAGCACATCGGAACGCGGTGCCACGTGCTTCCAGGGCGATGCACTGTAACTAGACGCAGCATTGACTTCCGCCGAGAAATCGACCATTTCATGCACGGCATGGTGGGAAAACAATTCTGAAATTAGAACTTCTTAGTGAGGCTGCGGTGGCGAGTATTCCTGTATGCCTCGGTGGCGCAGTGGGCTGCGCGTGTCATTATCTTAAGGGCGTACGTTCTATCCTCAACTCAGCCATCTCATTTTCTCTCCACGACGGTGAAAGGCACAGCATAGCTTTTGCGAGGTAAGGCCGTATTTGCCGTTTATTACCACCTAGGCTACTTTGCGTCAACGTGTGTTTGTTTCCATCCGCCGAGAAATCGACCATTTCATGCACGGCATGGTGGGAAAACAATTCTGAAATTAGAACTTCTTAGTGAGGCTGCGGTGGCGAGTATTCCTGTATGCCTCGGTGGCGCAGTGGGCTGCGCGTGTCATTATCTTAAGGGCGTACGTTCTATCCTCAACTCAGCCATCTCATTTTCTCTCCACGACGGTGAAAGGCACAGCATAGCTTTTGCGAGGTAAGGCCGTATTTGCCGTTTATTACCACCTAGGCTACTTTGCGTCAACGTGTGTTTGTTTCCAGTTATTACTAATTACAGTTTTGCTAGTTGCACTCGAGACTGAAAGCGATGTTTGCCTAGTATGACTTGCGTGCTTTGGGAGTGAGTAAGCGGGATCGTGGTGGCGGACAGAGTTCAGCGTTGGCGCCAGATTCGGCCCTAAAGTTGCGTGGAGGAGAAGTATTTCTGGACGCATACACACGTAGTGGATCGTTGAGGTATGTCCGGTATGGTTTAGTGGCTAGGATACCTGGCTTTCACCCAGGAGGCCCGGGTTCGATTCCCGGTACCTGAACGTGAATTTTCGGGGCTGAGATGAGAAAACTTCTCACGGCCGTTTTTCGTCTTCGTGGAGCTGCTGCTCTGGGTTCCAGGTATAAGGTGAGAGAAAGTCAAGAAAAAGAGATACATCCTCACGTTAATGGCGGGGCCGTTTTGAAGGGAGAGGAGACGGTTTTGCGGTTTTGGACTGCTGATGCGACAGTGTTGCATTGCCCGTTAGCTCAGTGGGCTATAGCGTCGTGCTAGTAACGCGTAGGTCATGGGTTCCATCCCTCCACGGGCCATTCCATTTTCTCCCCTAATAGGAAATGCTGTCTCCTGCGAGACTCTGCCAGGCAGATTCTAAATGATGTGCACATCCAGCTAGAAGTCTGAACGTTTCGCTAAGGGGTTGCCAACGGCCAGCTCACTTTCGATTAATGAAGTTAAGCAGACGTTTGCGTGGTTAGTGAGTGGATGGGTGATCGTCCGGGAACTGTGCGTGCTATTGGACCCTTTCATTTCAACCCCCCCCCCCCTCCTCCTCTTGTGCTACAGTGTTGACGTGCTATGATGCCTCCCTAAGCAATTTAAATTACGTTAACGAACATATGATCCAAAATTTAACTAGGCTGTTTGCAAAAAGAGCGCAAGGAAAGTGCAAGAACGACTTTGGCAATAACAGAACCGTACGAATCAACAGATAATTTCTCAAATGTGTAGATAACACTGTGGCGAAGCAGTGAGATTTCCGAAATTTGTAAATGAAAGTTTAGCTTTTCGTATTGAAAAGGAAAAGTACTCTTGATTACCTTATTTCTCGCAGCCGATTGTCGTACTTCTCCTGTCATATCGGCCCCACCGCCGAGCGGCAGCGAGCGGCAGTCGAGCAAAGTCGGGCCAAGTCGACACACGATGAAGTGAAATCAATCCACTTAGCTGGAACGAGGCAGGAGACGAGGAGATACTACCTGTGCCGCGACACGTGGCAATTTCGAGGATCGAATGGTCTTGAACACATACTATTGCGCTACGCAAAAATGACAAATCCTCCTGCGGTCGCCAGGAATCGAACCCGGATTAACTGCTTGGGAAGAAACCATGCTGACCGTTACACCACCACCGCATTGCGCTGCATTCTTCCTGTGTCGCGGTGCGTTGCCGCCCCTGCTGCCACCAGAGGCTCAAGCGACCCTGCTGCAGGCCCTCTGCCCTCCAGCACATCGGAACGCGGTGCCACGTGCTTCCAGGGCGATGCACTGTAACTAGACGCAGCATTGACTTCCGCCGAGAAATCGACCATTTCATGCACGGCATGGTGGGAAAACAATTCTGAAATTAGAACTTCTTAGTGAGGCTGCGGTGGCGAGTATTCCTGTATGCCTCGGTGGCGCAGTGGGCTGCGCGTGTCATTATCTTAAGGGCGTACGTTCTATCCTCAACTCAGCCATCTCATTTTCTCTCCACGACGGTGAAAGGCACAGCATAGCTTTTGCGAGGTAAGGCCGTATTTGCCGTTTATTACCACCTAGGCTACTTTGCGTCAACGTGTGTTTGTTTCCATCCGCCGAGAAATCGACCATTTCATGCACGGCATGGTGGGAAAACAATTCTGAAATTAGAACTTCTTAGTGAGGCTGCGGTGGCGAGTATTCCTGTATGCCTCGGTGGCGCAGTGGGCTGCGCGTGTCATTATCTTAAGGGCGTACGTTCTATCCTCAACTCAGCCATCTCATTTTCTCTCCACGACGGTGAAAGGCACAGCATAGCTTTTGCGAGGTAAGGCCGTATTTGCCGTTTATTACCACCTAGGCTACTTTGCGTCAACGTGTGTTTGTTTCCAGTTATTACTAATTACAGTTTTGCTAGTTGCACTCGAGACTGAAAGCGATGTTTGCCTAGTATGACTTGCGTGCTTTGGGAGTGAGTAAGCGGGATCGTGGTGGCGGACAGAGTTCAGCGTTGGCGCCAGATTCGGCCCTAAAGTTGCGTGGAGGAGAAGTATTTCTGGACGCATACACACGTAGTGGATCGTTGAGGTATGTCCGGTATGGTTTAGTGGCTAGGATACCTGGCTTTCACCCAGGAGGCCCGGGTTCGATTCCCGGTACCTGAACGTGAATTTTCGGGGCTGAGATGAGAAAACTTCTCACGGCCGTTTTTCGTCTTCGTGGAGCTGCTGCTCTGGGTTCCAGGTATAAGGTGAGAGAAAGTCAAGAAAAAGAGATACATCCTCACGTTAATGGCGGGGCCGTTTTGAAGGGAGAGGAGACGGTTTTGCGGTTTTGGACTGCTGATGCGACAGTGTTGCATTGCCCGTTAGCTCAGTGGGCTATAGCGTCGTGCTAGTAACGCGTAGGTCATGGGTTCCATCCCTCCACGGGCCATTCCATTTTCTCCCCTAATAGGAAATGCTGTCTCCTGCGAGACTCTGCCAGGCAGATTCTAAATGATGTGCACATCCAGCTAGAAGTCTGAACGTTTCGCTAAGGGGTTGCCAACGGCCAGCTCACTTTCGATTAATGAAGTTAAGCAGACGTTTGCGTGGTTAGTGAGTGGATGGGTGATCGTCCGGGAACTGTGCGTGCTATTGGACCCTTTCATTTCAACCCCCCCCCCCTCCTCCTCTTGTGCTACAGTGTTGACGTGCTATGATGCCTCCCTAAGCAATTTAAATTACGTTAACGAACATATGATCCAAAATTTAACTAGGCTGTTTGCAAAAAGAGCGCAAGGAAAGTGCAAGAACGACTTTGGCAATAACAGAACCGTACGAATCAACAGATAATTTCTCAAATGTGTAGATAACACTGTGGCGAAGCAGTGAGATTTCCGAAATTTGTAAATGAAAGTTTAGCTTTTCGTATTGAAAAGGAAAAGTACTCTTGATTACCTTATTTCTCGCAGCCGATTGTCGTACTTCTCCTGTCATATCGGCCCCACCGCCGAGCGGCAGCGAGCGGCAGTCGAGCAAAGTCGGGCCAAGTCGACACACGATGAAGTGAAATCAATCCACTTAGCTGGAACGAGGCAGGAGACGAGGAGATACTACCTGTGCCGCGACACGTGGCAATTTCGAGGATCGAATGGTCTTGAACACATACTATTGCGCTACGCAAAAATGACAAATCCTCCTGCGGTCGCCAGGAATCGAACCCGGATTAACTGCTTGGGAAGAAACCATGCTGACCGTTACACCACCACCGCATTGCGCTGCATTCTTCCTGTGTCGCGGTGCGTTGCCGCCCCTGCTGCCACCAGAGGCTCAAGCGACCCTGCTGCAGGCCCTCTGCCCTCCAGCACATCGGAACGCGGTGCCACGTGCTTCCAGGGCGATGCACTGTAACTAGACGCAGCATTGACTTCCGCCGAGAAATCGACCATTTCATGCACGGCATGGTGGGAAAACAATTCTGAAATTAGAACTTCTTAGTGAGGCTGCGGTGGCGAGTATTCCTGTATGCCTCGGTGGCGCAGTGGGCTGCGCGTGTCATTATCTTAAGGGCGTACGTTCTATCCTCAACTCAGCCATCTCATTTTCTCTCCACGACGGTGAAAGGCACAGCATAGCTTTTGCGAGGTAAGGCCGTATTTGCCGTTTATTACCACCTAGGCTACTTTGCGTCAACGTGTGTTTGTTTCCATCCGCCGAGAAATCGACCATTTCATGCACGGCATGGTGGGAAAACAATTCTGAAATTAGAACTTCTTAGTGAGGCTGCGGTGGCGAGTATTCCTGTATGCCTCGGTGGCGCAGTGGGCTGCGCGTGTCATTATCTTAAGGGCGTACGTTCTATCCTCAACTCAGCCATCTCATTTTCTCTCCACGACGGTGAAAGGCACAGCATAGCTTTTGCGAGGTAAGGCCGTATTTGCCGTTTATTACCACCTAGGCTACTTTGCGTCAACGTGTGTTTGTTTCCAGTTATTACTAATTACAGTTTTGCTAGTTGCACTCGAGACTGAAAGCGATGTTTGCCTAGTATGACTTGCGTGCTTTGGGAGTGAGTAAGCGGGATCGTGGTGGCGGACAGAGTTCAGCGTTGGCGCCAGATTCGGCCCTAAAGTTGCGTGGAGGAGAAGTATTTCTGGACGCATACACACGTAGTGGATCGTTGAGGTATGTCCGGTATGGTTTAGTGGCTAGGATACCTGGCTTTCACCCAGGAGGCCCGGGTTCGATTCCCGGTACCTGAACGTGAATTTTCGGGGCTGAGATGAGAAAACTTCTCACGGCCGTTTTTCGTCTTCGTGGAGCTGCTGCTCTGGGTTCCAGGTATAAGGTGAGAGAAAGTCAAGAAAAAGAGATACATCCTCACGTTAATGGCGGGGCCGTTTTGAAGGGAGAGGAGACGGTTTTGCGGTTTTGGACTGCTGATGCGACAGTGTTGCATTGCCCGTTAGCTCAGTGGGCTATAGCGTCGTGCTAGTAACGCGTAGGTCATGGGTTCCATCCCTCCACGGGCCATTCCATTTTCTCCCCTAATAGGAAATGCTGTCTCCTGCGAGACTCTGCCAGGCAGATTCTAAATGATGTGCACATCCAGCTAGAAGTCTGAACGTTTCGCTAAGGGGTTGCCAACGGCCAGCTCACTTTCGATTAATGAAGTTAAGCAGACGTTTGCGTGGTTAGTGAGTGGATGGGTGATCGTCCGGGAACTGTGCGTGCTATTGGACCCTTTCATTTCAACCCCCCCCCCCTCCTCCTCTTGTGCTACAGTGTTGACGTGCTATGATGCCTCCCTAAGCAATTTAAATTACGTTAACGAACATATGATCCAAAATTTAACTAGGCTGTTTGCAAAAAGAGCGCAAGGAAAGTGCAAGAACGACTTTGGCAATAACAGAACCGTACGAATCAACAGATAATTTCTCAAATGTGTAGATAACACTGTGGCGAAGCAGTGAGATTTCCGAAATTTGTAAATGAAAGTTTAGCTTTTCGTATTGAAAAGGAAAAGTACTCTTGATTACCTTATTTCTCGCAGCCGATTGTCGTACTTCTCCTGTCATATCGGCCCCACCGCCGAGCGGCAGCGAGCGGCAGTCGAGCAAAGTCGGGCCAAGTCGACACACGATGAAGTGAAATCAATCCACTTAGCTGGAACGAGGCAGGAGACGAGGAGATACTACCTGTGCCGCGACACGTGGCAATTTCGAGGATCGAATGGTCTTGAACACATACTATTGCGCTACGCAAAAATGACAAATCCTCCTGCGGTCGCCAGGAATCGAACCCGGATTAACTGCTTGGGAAGAAACCATGCTGACCGTTACACCACCACCGCATTGCGCTGCATTCTTCCTGTGTCGCGGTGCGTTGCCGCCCCTGCTGCCACCAGAGGCTCAAGCGACCCTGCTGCAGGCCCTCTGCCCTCCAGCACATCGGAACGCGGTGCCACGTGCTTCCAGGGCGATGCACTGTAACTAGACGCAGCATTGACTTCCGCCGAGAAATCGACCATTTCATGCACGGCATGGTGGGAAAACAATTCTGAAATTAGAACTTCTTAGTGAGGCTGCGGTGGCGAGTATTCCTGTATGCCTCGGTGGCGCAGTGGGCTGCGCGTGTCATTATCTTAAGGGCGTACGTTCTATCCTCAACTCAGCCATCTCATTTTCTCTCCACGACGGTGAAAGGCACAGCATAGCTTTTGCGAGGTAAGGCCGTATTTGCCGTTTATTACCACCTAGGCTACTTTGCGTCAACGTGTGTTTGTTTCCATCCGCCGAGAAATCGACCATTTCATGCACGGCATGGTGGGAAAACAATTCTGAAATTAGAACTTCTTAGTGAGGCTGCGGTGGCGAGTATTCCTGTATGCCTCGGTGGCGCAGTGGGCTGCGCGTGTCATTATCTTAAGGGCGTACGTTCTATCCTCAACTCAGCCATCTCATTTTCTCTCCACGACGGTGAAAGGCACAGCATAGCTTTTGCGAGGTAAGGCCGTATTTGCCGTTTATTACCACCTAGGCTACTTTGCGTCAACGTGTGTTTGTTTCCAGTTATTACTAATTACAGTTTTGCTAGTTGCACTCGAGACTGAAAGCGATGTTTGCCTAGTATGACTTGCGTGCTTTGGGAGTGAGTAAGCGGGATCGTGGTGGCGGACAGAGTTCAGCGTTGGCGCCAGATTCGGCCCTAAAGTTGCGTGGAGGAGAAGTATTTCTGGACGCATACACACGTAGTGGATCGTTGAGGTATGTCCGGTATGGTTTAGTGGCTAGGATACCTGGCTTTCACCCAGGAGGCCCGGGTTCGATTCCCGGTACCTGAACGTGAATTTTCGGGGCTGAGATGAGAAAACTTCTCACGGCCGTTTTTCGTCTTCGTGGAGCTGCTGCTCTGGGTTCCAGGTATAAGGTGAGAGAAAGTCAAGAAAAAGAGATACATCCTCACGTTAATGGCGGGGCCGTTTTGAAGGGAGAGGAGACGGTTTTGCGGTTTTGGACTGCTGATGCGACAGTGTTGCATTGCCCGTTAGCTCAGTGGGCTATAGCGTCGTGCTAGTAACGCGTAGGTCATGGGTTCCATCCCTCCACGGGCCATTCCATTTTCTCCCCTAATAGGAAATGCTGTCTCCTGCGAGACTCTGCCAGGCAGATTCTAAATGATGTGCACATCCAGCTAGAAGTCTGAACGTTTCGCTAAGGGGTTGCCAACGGCCAGCTCACTTTCGATTAATGAAGTTAAGCAGACGTTTGCGTGGTTAGTGAGTGGATGGGTGATCGTCCGGGAACTGTGCGTGCTATTGGACCCTTTCATTTCAACCCCCCCCCCTCCTCCTCTTGTGCTACAGTGTTGACGTGCTATGATGCCTCCCTAAGCAATTTAAATTACGTTAACGAACATATGATCCAAAATTTAACTAGGCTGTTTGCAAAAAGAGCGCAAGGAAAGTGCAAGAACGACTTTGGCAATAACAGAACCGTACGAATCAACAGATAATTTCTCAAATGTGTAGATAACACTGTGGCGAAGCAGTGAGATTTCCGAAATTTGTAAATGAAAGTTTAGCTTTTCGTATTGAAAAGGAAAAGTACTCTTGATTACCTTATTTCTCGCAGCCGATTGTCGTACTTCTCCTGTCATATCGGCCCCACCGCCGAGCGGCAGCGAGCGGCAGTCGAGCAAAGTCGGGCCAAGTCGACACACGATGAAGTGAAATCAATCCACTTAGCTGGAACGAGGCAGGAGACGAGGAGATACTACCTGTGCCGCGACACGTGGCAATTTCGAGGATCGAATGGTCTTGAACACATACTATTGCGCTACGCAAAAATGACAAATCCTCCTGCGGTCGCCAGGAATCGAACCCGGATTAACTGCTTGGGAAGAAACCATGCTGACCGTTACACCACCACCGCATTGCGCTGCATTCTTCCTGTGTCGCGGTGCGTTGCCGCCCCTGCTGCCACCAGAGGCTCAAGCGACCCTGCTGCAGGCCCTCTGCCCTCCAGCACATCGGAACGCGGTGCCACGTGCTTCCAGGGCGATGCACTGTAACTAGACGCAGCATTGACTTCCGCCGAGAAATCGACCATTTCATGCACGGCATGGTGGGAAAACAATTCTGAAATTAGAACTTCTTAGTGAGGCTGCGGTGGCGAGTATTCCTGTATGCCTCGGTGGCGCAGTGGGCTGCGCGTGTCATTATCTTAAGGGCGTACGTTCTATCCTCAACTCAGCCATCTCATTTTCTCTCCACGACGGTGAAAGGCACAGCATAGCTTTTGCGAGGTAAGGCCGTATTTGCCGTTTATTACCACCTAGGCTACTTTGCGTCAACGTGTGTTTGTTTCCATCCGCCGAGAAATCGACCATTTCATGCACGGCATGGTGGGAAAACAATTCTGAAATTAGAACTTCTTAGTGAGGCTGCGGTGGCGAGTATTCCTGTATGCCTCGGTGGCGCAGTGGGCTGCGCGTGTCATTATCTTAAGGGCGTACGTTCTATCCTCAACTCAGCCATCTCATTTTCTCTCCACGACGGTGAAAGGCACAGCATAGCTTTTGCGAGGTAAGGCCGTATTTGCCGTTTATTACCACCTAGGCTACTTTGCGTCAACGTGTGTTTGTTTCCAGTTATTACTAATTACAGTTTTGCTAGTTGCACTCGAGACTGAAAGCGATGTTTGCCTAGTATGACTTGCGTGCTTTGGGAGTGAGTAAGCGGGATCGTGGTGGCGGACAGAGTTCAGCGTTGGCGCCAGATTCGGCCCTAAAGTTGCGTGGAGGAGAAGTATTTCTGGACGCATACACACGTAGTGGATCGTTGAGGTATGTCCGGTATGGTTTAGTGGCTAGGATACCTGGCTTTCACCCAGGAGGCCCGGGTTCGATTCCCGGTACCTGAACGTGAATTTTCGGGGCTGAGATGAGAAAACTTCTCACGGCCGTTTTTCGTCTTCGTGGAGCTGCTGCTCTGGGTTCCAGGTATAAGGTGAGAGAAAGTCAAGAAAAAGAGATACATCCTCACGTTAATGGCGGGGCCGTTTTGAAGGGAGAGGAGACGGTTTTGCGGTTTTGGACTGCTGATGCGACAGTGTTGCATTGCCCGTTAGCTCAGTGGGCTATAGCGTCGTGCTAGTAACGCGTAGGTCATGGGTTCCATCCCTCCACGGGCCATTCCATTTTCTCCCCTAATAGGAAATGCTGTCTCCTGCGAGACTCTGCCAGGCAGATTCTAAATGATGTGCACATCCAGCTAGAAGTCTGAACGTTTCGCTAAGGGGTTGCCAACGGCCAGCTCACTTTCGATTAATGAAGTTAAGCAGACGTTTGCGTGGTTAGTGAGTGGATGGGTGATCGTCCGGGAACTGTGCGTGCTATTGGACCCTTTCATTTCAACCCCCCCCCCCTCCTCCTCTTGTGCTACAGTGTTGACGTGCTATGATGCCTCCCTAAGCAATTTAAATTACGTTAACGAACATATGATCCAAAATTTAACTAGGCTGTTTGCAAAAAGAGCGCAAGGAAAGTGCAAGAACGACTTTGGCAATAACAGAACCGTACGAATCAACAGATAATTTCTCAAATGTGTAGATAAGACTGTGGCGAAGCAGTGAGATTTCCGAAATTTGTAAATGAAAGTTTAGCTTTTCGTATTGAAAAGGAAAAGTACTCTTGATTACCTTATTTCTCGCAGCCGATTGTCGTACTTCTCCTGTCATATCGGCCCCACCGCCGAGCGGCAGCGAGCGGCAGTCGAGCAAAGTCGGGCCAAGTCGACACACGATGAAGTGAAATCAATCCACTTAGCTGGAACGAGGCAGGAGACGAGGAGATACTACCTGTGCCGCGACACGTGGCAATTTCGAGGATCGAATGGTCTTGAACACATACTATTGCGCTACGCAAAAATGACAAATCCTCCTGCGGTCGCCAGGAATCGAACCCGGATTAACTGCTTGGGAAGAAACCATGCTGACCGTTACACCACCACCGCATTGCGCTGCATTCTTCCTGTGTCGCGGTGCGTTGCCGCCCCTGCTGCCACCAGAGGCTCAAGCGACCCTGCTGCAGGCCCTCTGCCCTCCAGCACATCGGAACGCGGTGCCACGTGCTTCCAGGGCGATGCACTGTAACTAGACGCAGCATTGACTTCCGCCGAGAAATCGACCATTTCATGCACGGCATGGTGGGAAAACAATTCTGAAATTAGAACTTCTTAGTGAGGCTGCGGTGGCGAGTATTCCTGTATGCCTCGGTGGCGCAGTGGGCTGCGCGTGTCATTATCTTAAGGGCGTACGTTCTATCCTCAACTCAGCCATCTCATTTTCTCTCCACGACGGTGAAAGGCACAGCATAGCTTTTGCGAGGTAAGGCCGTATTTGCCGTTTATTACCACCTAGGCTACTTTGCGTCAACGTGTGTTTGTTTCCATCCGCCGAGAAATCGACCATTTCATGCACGGCATGGTGGGAAAACAATTCTGAAATTAGAACTTCTTAGTGAGGCTGCGGTGGCGAGTATTCCTGTATGCCTCGGTGGCGCAGTGGGCTGCGCGTGTCATTATCTTAAGGGCGTACGTTCTATCCTCAACTCAGCCATCTCATTTTCTCTCCACGACGGTGAAAGGCACAGCATAGCTTTTGCGAGGTAAGGCCGTATTTGCCGTTTATTACCACCTAGGCTACTTTGCGTCAACGTGTGTTTGTTTCCAGTTATTACTAATTACAGTTTTGCTAGTTGCACTCGAGACTGAAAGCGATGTTTGCCTAGTATGACTTGCGTGCTTTGGGAGTGAGTAAGCGGGATCGTGGTGGCGGACAGAGTTCAGCGTTGGCGCCAGATTCGGCCCTAAAGTTGCGTGGAGGAGAAGTATTTCTGGACGCATACACACGTAGTGGATCGTTGAGGTATGTCCGGTATGGTTTAGTGGCTAGGATACCTGGCTTTCACCCAGGAGGCCCGGGTTCGATTCCCGGTACCTGAACGTGAATTTTCGGGGCTGAGATGAGAAAACTTCTCACGGCCGTTTTTCGTCTTCGTGGAGCTGCTGCTCTGGGTTCCAGGTATAAGGTGAGAGAAAGTCAAGAAAAAGAGATACATCCTCACGTTAATGGCGGGGCCGTTTTGAAGGGAGAGGAGACGGTTTTGCGGTTTTGGACTGCTGATGCGACAGTGTTGCATTGCCCGTTAGCTCAGTGGGCTATAGCGTCGTGCTAGTAACGCGTAGGTCATGGGTTCCATCCCTCCACGGGCCATTCCATTTTCTCCCCTAATAGGAAATGCTGTCTCCTGCGAGACTCTGCCAGGCAGATTCTAAATGATGTGCACATCCAGCTAGAAGTCTGAACGTTTCGCTAAGGGGTTGCCAACGGCCAGCTCACTTTCGATTAATGAAGTTAAGCAGACGTTTGCGTGGTTAGTGAGTGGATGGGTGATCGTCCGGGAACTGTGCGTGCTATTGGACCCTTTCATTTCAACCCCCCCCCCCCCTCCTCCTCTTGTGCTACAGTGTTGACGTGCTATGATGCCTCCCTAAGCAATTTAAATTACGTTAACGAACATATGATCCAAAATTTAACTAGGCTGTTTGCAAAAAGAGCGCAAGGAAAGTGCAAGAACGACTTTGGCAATAACAGAACCGTACGAATCAACAGATAATTTCTCAAATGTGTAGATAAGACTGTGGCGAAGCAGTGAGATTTCCGAAATTTGTAAATGAAAGTTTAGCTTTTCGTATTGAAAAGGAAAAGTACTCTTGATTACCTTATTTCTCGCAGCCGATTGTCGTACTTCTCCTGTCATATCGGCCCCACCGCCGAGCGGCAGCGAGCGGCAGTCGAGCAAAGTCGGGCCAAGTCGACACACGATGAAGTGAAATCAATCCACTTAGCTGGAACGAGGCAGGAGACGAGGAGATACTACCTGTGCCGCGACACGTGGCAATTTCGAGGATCGAATGGTCTTGAACACATACTATTGCGCTACGCAAAAATGACAAATCCTCCTGCGGTCGCCAGGAATCGAACCCGGATTAACTGCTTGGGAAGAAACCATGCTGACCGTTACACCACCACCGCATTGCGCTGCATTCTTCCTGTGTCGCGGTGCGTTGCCGCCCCTGCTGCCACCAGAGGCTCAAGCGACCCTGCTGCAGGCCCTCTGCCCTCCAGCACATCGGAACGCGGTGCCACGTGCTTCCAGGGCGATGCACTGTAACTAGACGCAGCATTGACTTCCGCCGAGAAATCGACCATTTCATGCACGGCATGGTGGGAAAACAATTCTGAAATTAGAACTTCTTAGTGAGGCTGCGGTGGCGAGTATTCCTGTATGCCTCGGTGGCGCAGTGGGCTGCGCGTGTCATTATCTTAAGGGCGTACGTTCTATCCTCAACTCAGCCATCTCATTTTCTCTCCACGACGGTGAAAGGCACAGCATAGCTTTTGCGAGGTAAGGCCGTATTTGCCGTTTATTACCACCTAGGCTACTTTGCGTCAACGTGTGTTTGTTTCCATCCGCCGAGAAATCGACCATTTCATGCACGGCATGGTGGGAAAACAATTCTGAAATTAGAACTTCTTAGTGAGGCTGCGGTGGCGAGTATTCCTGTATGCCTCGGTGGCGCAGTGGGCTGCGCGTGTCATTATCTTAAGGGCGTACGTTCTATCCTCAACTCAGCCATCTCATTTTCTCTCCACGACGGTGAAAGGCACAGCATAGCTTTTGCGAGGTAAGGCCGTATTTGCCGTTTATTACCACCTAGGCTACTTTGCGTCAACGTGTGTTTGTTTCCAGTTATTACTAATTACAGTTTTGCTAGTTGCACTCGAGACTGAAAGCGATGTTTGCCTAGTATGACTTGCGTGCTTTGGGAGTGAGTAAGCGGGATCGTGGTGGCGGACAGAGTTCAGCGTTGGCGCCAGATTCGGCCCTAAAGTTGCGTGGAGGAGAAGTATTTCTGGACGCATACACACGTAGTGGATCGTTGAGGTATGTCCGGTATGGTTTAGTGGCTAGGATACCTGGCTTTCACCCAGGAGGCCCGGGTTCGATTCCCGGTACCTGAACGTGAATTTTCGGGGCTGAGATGAGAAAACTTCTCACGGCCGTTTTTCGTCTTCGTGGAGCTGCTGCTCTGGGTTCCAGGTATAAGGTGAGAGAAAGTCAAGAAAAAGAGATACATCCTCACGTTAATGGCGGGGCCGTTTTGAAGGGAGAGGAGACGGTTTTGCGGTTTTGGACTGCTGATGCGACAGTGTTGCATTG
Organism: Schistocerca piceifrons; assembly: GCF_021461385.2. NCBI lineage: Eukaryota > Metazoa > Arthropoda > Insecta > Orthoptera > Acrididae > Schistocerca > Schistocerca piceifrons. The sequence goes on along the minus strand of NW_025727040.1, from coordinate 26,010 downwards.
CCCGTTAGCTCAGTGGGCTATAGCGTCGTGCTAGTAACGCGTAGGTCATGGGTTCCATCCCTCCACGGGCCATTCCATTTTCTCCCCTAATAGGAAATGCTGTCTCCTGCGAGACTCTGCCAGGCAGATTCTAAATGATGTGCACATCCAGCTAGAAGTCTGAACGTTTCGCTAAGGGGTTGCCAACGGCCAGCTCACTTTCGATTAATGAAGTTAAGCAGACGTTTGCGTGGTTAGTGAGTGGATGGGTGATCGTCCGGGAACTGTGCGTGCTATTGGACCCTTTCATTTCAACCCCCCCCCCCCTCCTCCTCTTGTGCTACAGTGTTGACGTGCTATGATGCCTCCCTAAGCAATTTAAATTACGTTAACGAACATATGATCCAAAATTTAACTAGGCTGTTTGCAAAAAGAGCGCAAGGAAAGTGCAAGAACGACTTTGGCAATAACAGAACCGTACGAATCAACAGATAATTTCTCAAATGTGTAGATAAGACTGTGGCGAAGCAGTGAGATTTCCGAAATTTGTAAATGAAAGTTTAGCTTTTCGTATTGAAAAGGAAAAGTACTCTTGATTACCTTATTTCTCGCAGCCGATTGTCGTACTTCTCCTGTCATATCGGCCCCACCGCCGAGCGGCAGCGAGCGGCAGTCGAGCAAAGTCGGGCCAAGTCGACACACGATGAAGTGAAATCAATCCACTTAGCTGGAACGAGGCAGGAGACGAGGAGATACTACCTGTGCCGCGACACGTGGCAATTTCGAGGATCGAATGGTCTTGAACACATACTATTGCGCTACGCAAAAATGACAAATCCTCCTGCGGTCGCCAGGAATCGAACCCGGATTAACTGCTTGGGAAGAAACCATGCTGACCGTTACACCACCACCGCATTGCGCTGCATTCTTCCTGTGTCGCGGTGCGTTGCCGCCCCTGCTGCCACCAGAGGCTCAAGCGACCCTGCTGCAGGCCCTCTGCCCTCCAGCACATCGGAACGCGGTGCCACATGCTTCCAGGGCGATGCACTGTAACTAGACGCAGCATTGACTTCCGCCGAGAAATCGACCATTTCATGCACGGCATGGTGGGAAAACAATTCTGAAATTAGAACTTCTTAGTGAGGCTGCGGTGGCGAGTATTCCTGTATGCCTCGGTGGCGCAGTGGGCTGCGCGTGTCATTATCTTAAGGGCGTACGTTCTATCCTCAACTCAGCCATCTCATTTTCTCTCCACGACGGTGAAAGGCACAGCATAGCTTTTGCGAGGTAAGGCCGTATTTGCCGTTTATTACCACCTAGGCTACTTTGCGTCAACGTGTGTTTGTTTCCATCCGCCGAGAAATCGACCATTTCATGCACGGCATGGTGGGAAAACAATTCTGAAATTAGAACTTCTTAGTGAGGCTGCGGTGGCGAGTATTCCTGTATGCCTCGGTGGCGCAGTGGGCTGCGCGTGTCATTATCTTAAGGGCGTACGTTCTATCCTCAACTCAGCCATCTCATTTTCTCTCCACGACGGTGAAAGGCACAGCATAGCTTTTGCGAGGTAAGGCCGTATTTGCCGTTTATTACCACCTAGGCTACTTTGCGTCAACGTGTGTTTGTTTCCAGTTATTACTAATTACAGTTTTGCTAGTTGCACTCGAGACTGAAAGCGATGTTTGCCTAGTATGACTTGCGTGCTTTGGGAGTGAGTAAGCGGGATCGTGGTGGCGGACAGAGTTCAGCGTTGGCGCCAGATTCGGCCCTAAAGTTGCGTGGAGGAGAAGTATTTCTGGACGCATACACACGTAGTGGATCGTTGAGGTATGTCCGGTATGGTTTAGTGGCTAGGATACCTGGCTTTCACCCAGGAGGCCCGGGTTCGATTCCCGGTACCTGAACGTGAATTTTCGGGGCTGAGATGAGAAAACTTCTCACGGCCGTTTTTCGTCTTCGTGGAGCTGCTGCTCTGGGTTCCAGGTATAAGGTGAGAGAAAGTCAAGAAAAAGAGATACATCCTCACGTTAATGGCGGGGCCGTTTTGAAGGGAGAGGAGACGGTTTTGCGGTTTTGGACTGCTGATGCGACAGTGTTGCATTGCCCGTTAGCTCAGTGGGCTATAGCGTCGTGCTAGTAACGCGTAGGTCATGGGTTCCATCCCTCCACGGGCCATTCCATTTTCTCCCCTAATAGGAAATGCTGTCTCCTGCGAGACTCTGCCAGGCAGATTCTAAATGATGTGCACATCCAGCTAGAAGTCTGAACGTTTCGCTAAGGGGTTGCCAACGGCCAGCTCACTTTCGATTAATGAAGTTAAGCAGACGTTTGCGTGGTTAGTGAGTGGATGGGTGATCGTCCGGGAACTGTGCGTGCTATTGGACCCTTTCATTTCAACCCCCCCCCCCCCCCTCCTCCTCTTGTGCTACAGTGTTGACGTGCTATGATGCCTCCCTAAGCAATTTAAATTACGTTAACGAACATATGATCCAAAATTTAACTAGGCTGTTTGCAAAAAGAGCGCAAGGAAAGTGCAAGAACGACTTTGGCAATAACAGAACCGTACGAATCAACAGATAATTTCTCAAATGTGTAGATAAGACTGTGGCGAAGCAGTGAGATTTCCGAAATTTGTAAATGAAAGTTTAGCTTTTCGTATTGAAAAGGAAAAGTACTCTTGATTACCTTATTTCTCGCAGCCGATTGTCGTACTTCTCCTGTCATATCGGCCCCACCGCCGAGCGGCAGCGAGCGGCAGTCGAGCAAAGTCGGGCCAAGTCGACACACGATGAAGTGAAATCAATCCACTTAGCTGGAACGAGGCAGGAGACGAGGAGATACTACCTGTGCCGCGACACGTGGCAATTTCGAGGATCGAATGGTCTTGAACACATACTATTGCGCTACGCAAAAATGACAAATCCTCCTGCGGTCGCCAGGAATCGAACCCGGATTAACTGCTTGGGAAGAAACCATGCTGACCGTTACACCACCACCGCATTGCGCTGCATTCTTCCTGTGTCGCGGTGCGTTGCCGCCCCTGCTGCCACCAGAGGCTCAAGCGACCCTGCTGCAGGCCCTCTGCCCTCCAGCACATCGGAACGCGGTGCCACGTGCTTCCAGGGCGATGCACTGTAACTAGACGCAGCATTGACTTCCGCCGAGAAATCGACCATTTCATGCACGGCATGGTGGGAAAACAATTCTGAAATTAGAACTTCTTAGTGAGGCTGCGGTGGCGAGTATTCCTGTATGCCTCGGTGGCGCAGTGGGCTGCGCGTGTCATTATCTTAAGGGCGTACGTTCTATCCTCAACTCAGCCATCTCATTTTCTCTCCACGACGGTGAAAGGCACAGCATAGCTTTTGCGAGGTAAGGCCGTATTTGCCGTTTATTACCACCTAGGCTACTTTGCGTCAACGTGTGTTTGTTTCCATCCGCCGAGAAATCGACCATTTCATGCACGGCATGGTGGGAAAACAATTCTGAAATTAGAACTTCTTAGTGAGGCTGCGGTGGCGAGTATTCCTGTATGCCTCGGTGGCGCAGTGGGCTGCGCGTGTCATTATCTTAAGGGCGTACGTTCTATCCTCAACTCAGCCATCTCATTTTCTCTCCACGACGGTGAAAGGCACAGCATAGCTTTTGCGAGGTAAGGCCGTATTTGCCGTTTATTACCACCTAGGCTACTTTGCGTCAACGTGTGTTTGTTTCCAGTTATTACTAATTACAGTTTTGCTAGTTGCACTCGAGACTGAAAGCGATGTTTGCCTAGTATGACTTGCGTGCTTTGGGAGTGAGTAAGCGGGATCGTGGTGGCGGACAGAGTTCAGCGTTGGCGCCAGATTCGGCCCTAAAGTTGCGTGGAGGAGAAGTATTTCTGGACGCATACACACGTAGTGGATCGTTGAGGTATGTCCGGTATGGTTTAGTGGCTAGGATACCTGGCTTTCACCCAGGAGGCCCGGGTTCGATTCCCGGTACCTGAACGTGAATTTTCGGGGCTGAGATGAGAAAACTTCTCACGGCCGTTTTTCGTCTTCGTGGAGCTGCTGCTCTGGGTTCCAGGTATAAGGTGAGAGAAAGTCAAGAAAAAGAGATACATCCTCACGTTAATGGCGGGGCCGTTTTGAAGGGAGAGGAGACGGTTTTGCGGTTTTGGACTGCTGATGCGACAGTGTTGCATTGCCCGTTAGCTCAGTGGGCTATAGCGTCGTGCTAGTAACGCGTAGGTCATGGGTTCCATCCCTCCACGGGCCATTCCATTTTCTCCCCTAATAGGAAATGCTGTCTCCTGCGAGACTCTGCCAGGCAGATTCTAAATGATGTGCACATCCAGCTAGAAGTCTGAACGTTTCGCTAAGGGGTTGCCAACGGCCAGCTCACTTTCGATTAATGAAGTTAAGCAGACGTTTGCGTGGTTAGTGAGTGGATGGGTGATCGTCCGGGAACTGTGCGTGCTATTGGACCCTTTCATTTCAACCCCCCCCCCCCCTCCTCCTCTTGTGCTACAGTGTTGACGTGCTATGATGCCTCCCTAAGCAATTTAAATTACGTTAACGAACATATGATCCAAAATTTAACTAGGCTGTTTGCAAAAAGAGCGCAAGGAAAGTGCAAGAACGACTTTGGCAATAACAGAACCGTACGAATCAACAGATAATTTCTCAAATGTGTAGATAACACTGTGGCGAAGCAGTGAGATTTCCGAAATTTGTAAATGAAAGTTTAGCTTTTCGTATTGAAAAGGAAAAGTACTCTTGATTACCTTATTTCTCGCAGCCGATTGTCGTACTTCTCCTGTCATATCGGCCCCACCGCCGAGCGGCAGCGAGCGGCAGTCGAGCAAAGTCGGGCCAAGTCGACACACGATGAAGTGAAATCAATCCACTTAGCTGGAACGAGGCAGGAGACGAGGAGATACTACCTGTGCCGCGACACGTGGCAATTTCGAGGATCGAATGGTCTTGAACACATACTATTGCGCTACGCAAAAATGACAAATCCTCCTGCGGTCGCCAGGAATCGAACCCGGATTAACTGCTTGGGAAGAAACCATGCTGACCGTTACACCACCACCGCATTGCGCTGCATTCTTCCTGTGTCGCGGTGCGTTGCCGCCCCTGCTGCCACCAGAGGCTCAAGCGACCCTGCTGCAGGCCCTCTGCCCTCCAGCACATCGGAACGCGGTGCCACGTGCTTCCAGGGCGATGCACTGTAACTAGACGCAGCATTGACTTCCGCCGAGAAATCGACCATTTCATGCACGGCATGGTGGGAAAACAATTCTGAAATTAGAACTTCTTAGTGAGGCTGCGGTGGCGAGTATTCCTGTATGCCTCGGTGGCGCAGTGGGCTGCGCGTGTCATTATCTTAAGGGCGTACGTTCTATCCTCAACTCAGCCATCTCATTTTCTCTCCACGACGGTGAAAGGCACAGCATAGCTTTTGCGAGGTAAGGCCGTATTTGCCGTTTATTACCACCTAGGCTACTTTGCGTCAACGTGTGTTTGTTTCCATCCGCCGAGAAATCGACCATTTCATGCACGGCATGGTGGGAAAACAATTCTGAAATTAGAACTTCTTAGTGAGGCTGCGGTGGCGAGTATTCCTGTATGCCTCGGTGGCGCAGTGGGCTGCGCGTGTCATTATCTTAAGGGCGTACGTTCTATCCTCAACTCAGCCATCTCATTTTCTCTCCACGACGGTGAAAGGCACAGCATAGCTTTTGCGAGGTAAGGCCGTATTTGCCGTTTATTACCACCTAGGCTACTTTGCGTCAACGTGTGTTTGTTTCCAGTTATTACTAATTACAGTTTTGCTAGTTGCACTCGAGACTGAAAGCGATGTTTGCCTAGTATGACTTGCGTGCTTTGGGAGTGAGTAAGCGGGATCGTGGTGGCGGACAGAGTTCAGCGTTGGCGCCAGATTCGGCCCTAAAGTTGCGTGGAGGAGAAGTATTTCTGGACGCATACACACGTAGTGGATCGTTGAGGTATGTCCGGTATGGTTTAGTGGCTAGGATACCTGGCTTTCACCCAGGAGGCCCGGGTTCGATTCCCGGTACCTGAACGTGAATTTTCGGGGCTGAGATGAGAAAACTTCTCACGGCCGTTTTTCGTCTTCGTGGAGCTGCTGCTCTGGGTTCCAGGTATAAGGTGAGAGAAAGTCAAGAAAAAGAGATACATCCTCACGTTAATGGCGGGGCCGTTTTGAAGGGAGAGGAGACGGTTTTGCGGTTTTGGACTGCTGATGCGACAGTGTTGCATTGCCCGTTAGCTCAGTGGGCTATAGCGTCGTGCTAGTAACGCGTAGGTCATGGGTTCCATCCCTCCACGGGCCATTCCATTTTCTCCCCTAATAGGAAATGCTGTCTCCTGCGAGACTCTGCCAGGCAGATTCTAAATGATGTGCACATCCAGCTAGAAGTCTGAACGTTTCGCTAAGGGGTTGCCAACGGCCAGCTCACTTTCGATTAATGAAGTTAAGCAGACGTTTGCGTGGTTAGTGAGTGGATGGGTGATCGTCCGGGAACTGTGCGTGCTATTGGACCCTTTCATTTCAACCCCCCCCCCCCCTCCTCCTCTTGTGCTACAGTGTTGACGTGCTATGATGCCTCCCTAAGCAATTTAAATTACGTTAACGAACATATGATCCAAAATTTAACTAGGCTGTTTGCAAAAAGAGCGCAAGGAAAGTGCAAGAACGACTTTGGCAATAACAGAACCGTACGAATCAACAGATAATTTCTCAAATGTGTAGATAACACTGTGGCGAAGCAGTGAGATTTCCGAAATTTGTAAATGAAAGTTTAGCTTTTCGTATTGAAAAGGAAAAGTACTCTTGATTACCTTATTTCTCGCAGCCGATTGTCGTACTTCTCCTGTCATATCGGCCCCACCGCCGAGCGGCAGCGAGCGGCAGTCGAGCAAAGTCGGGCCAAGTCGACACACGATGAAGTGAAATCAATCCACTTAGCTGGAACGAGGCAGGAGACGAGGAGATACTACCTGTGCCGCGACACGTGGCAATTTCGAGGATCGAATGGTCTTGAACACATACTATTGCGCTACGCAAAAATGACAAATCCTCCTGCGGTCGCCAGGAATCGAACCCGGATTAACTGCTTGGGAAGAAACCATGCTGACCGTTACACCACCACCGCATTGCGCTGCATTCTTCCTGTGTCGCGGTGCGTTGCCGCCCCTGCTGCCACCAGAGGCTCAAGCGACCCTGCTGCAGGCCCTCTGCCCTCCAGCACATCGGAACGCGGTGCCACGTGCTTCCAGGGCGATGCACTGTAACTAGACGCAGCATTGACTTCCGCCGAGAAATCGACCATTTCATGCACGGCATGGTGGGAAAACAATTCTGAAATTAGAACTTCTTAGTGAGGCTGCGGTGGCGAGTATTCCTGTATGCCTCGGTGGCGCAGTGGGCTGCGCGTGTCATTATCTTAAGGGCGTACGTTCTATCCTCAACTCAGCCATCTCATTTTCTCTCCACGACGGTGAAAGGCACAGCATAGCTTTTGCGAGGTAAGGCCGTATTTGCCGTTTATTACCACCTAGGCTACTTTGCGTCAACGTGTGTTTGTTTCCATCCGCCGAGAAATCGACCATTTCATGCACGGCATGGTGGGAAAACAATTCTGAAATTAGAACTTCTTAGTGAGGCTGCGGTGGCGAGTATTCCTGTATGCCTCGGTGGCGCAGTGGGCTGCGCGTGTCATTATCTTAAGGGCGTACGTTCTATCCTCAACTCAGCCATCTCATTTTCTCTCCACGACGGTGAAAGGCACAGCATAGCTTTTGCGAGGTAAGGCCGTATTTGCCGTTTATTACCACCTAGGCTACTTTGCGTCAACGTGTGTTTGTTTCCAGTTATTACTAATTACAGTTTTGCTAGTTGCACTCGAGACTGAAAGCGATGTTTGCCTAGTATGACTTGCGTGCTTTGGGAGTGAGTAAGCGGGATCGTGGTGGCGGACAGAGTTCAGCGTTGGCGCCAGATTCGGCCCTAAAGTTGCGTGGAGGAGAAGTATTTCTGGACGCATACACACGTAGTGGATCGTTGAGGTATGTCCGGTATGGTTTAGTGGCTAGGATACCTGGCTTTCACCCAGGAGGCCCGGGTTCGATTCCCGGTACCTGAACGTGAATTTTCGGGGCTGAGATGAGAAAACTTCTCACGGCCGTTTTTCGTCTTCGTGGAGCTGCTGCTCTGGGTTCCAGGTATAAGGTGAGAGAAAGTCAAGAAAAAGAGATACATCCTCACGTTAATGGCGGGGCCGTTTTGAAGGGAGAGGAGACGGTTTTGCGGTTTTGGACTGCTGATGCGACAGTGTTGCATTGCCCGTTAGCTCAGTGGGCTATAGCGTCGTGCTAGTAACGCGTAGGTCATGGGTTCCATCCCTCCACGGGCCATTCCATTTTCTCCCCTAATAGGAAATGCTGTCTCCTGCGAGACTCTGCCAGGCAGATTCTAAATGATGTGCACATCCAGCTAGAAGTCTGAACGTTTCGCTAAGGGGTTGCCAACGGCCAGCTCACTTTCGATTAATGAAGTTAAGCAGACGTTTGCGTGGTTAGTGAGTGGATGGGTGATCGTCCGGGAACTGTGCGTGCTATTGGACCCTTTCATTTCAACCCCCCCCCCCCTCCTCCTCTTGTGCTACAGTGTTGACGTGCTATGATGCCTCCCTAAGCAATTTAAATTACGTTAACGAACATATGATCCAAAATTTAACTAGGCTGTTTGCAAAAAGAGCGCAAGGAAAGTGCAAGAACGACTTTGGCAATAACAGAACCGTACGAATCAACAGATAATTTCTCAAATGTGTAGATAACACTGTGGCGAAGCAGTGAGATTTCCGAAATTTGTAAATGAAAGTTTAGCTTTTCGTATTGAAAAGGAAAAGTACTCTTGATTACCTTATTTCTCGCAGCCGATTGTCGTACTTCTCCTGTCATATCGGCCCCACCGCCGAGCGGCAGCGAGCGGCAGTCGAGCAAAGTCGGGCCAAGTCGACACACGATGAAGTGAAATCAATCCACTTAGCTGGAACGAGGCAGGAGACGAGGAGATACTACCTGTGCCGCGACACGTGGCAATTTCGAGGATCGAATGGTCTTGAACACATACTATTGCGCTACGCAAAAATGACAAATCCTCCTGCGGTCGCCAGGAATCGAACCCGGATTAACTGCTTGGGAAGAAAACCATGCTGACCGTTACACCACCACCGCATTGCGCTGCATTCTTCCTGTGTCGCGGTGCGTTGCCGCCCCTGCTGCCACCAGAGGCTCAAGCGACCCTGCTGCAGGCCCTCTGCCCTCCAGCACATCGGAACGCGGTGCCACGTGCTTCCAGGGCGATGCACTGTAACTAGACGCAGCATTGACTTCCGCCGAGAAATCGACCATTTCATGCACGGCATGGTGGGAAAACAATTCTGAAATTAGAACTTCTTAGTGAGGCTGCGGTGGCGAGTATTCCTGTATGCCTCGGTGGCGCAGTGGGCTGCGCGTGTCATTATCTTAAGGGCGTACGTTCTATCCTCAACTCAGCCATCTCATTTTCTCTCCACGACGGTGAAAGGCACAGCATAGCTTTTGCGAGGTAAGGCCGTATTTGCCGTTTATTACCACCTAGGCTACTTTGCGTCAACGTGTGTTTGTTTCCATCCGCCGAGAAATCGACCATTTCATGCACGGCATGGTGGGGAAAACAATTCTGAAATTAGAACTTCTTAGTGAGGCTGCGGTGGCGAGTATTCCTGTATGCCTCGGTGGCGCAGTGGGCTGCGCGTGTCATTATCTTAAGGGCGTACGTTCTATCCTCAACTCAGCCATCTCATTTTCTCTCCACGACGGTGAAAGGCACAGCATAGCTTTTGCGAGGTTAAGGCCGTATTTGCCGTTTATTACCACCTAGGCTACTTTGCGTCAACGTGTGTTTGTTTCCAGTTATTACTAATTACAGTTTTGCTAGTTGCACTCGAGACTGAAAGCGATGTTTGCCTAGTATGACTTGCGTGCTTTGGGAGTGAGTAAGCGGGATCGTTGGTGGCGGGACAGAGTTCAGCGTTGGCGCCAGATTCGGCCCTAAAGTTGCGTGGAGGAGAAGTATTTCTGGACGCATACACACGTAGTGGATCGTTGAGGTATGTCCGGTATGGTTTAGTGGCTAGGATACCTGGCTTTCACCCAGGAGGCCCGGGTTCGATTCCCGGTACCTGAACGTGAATTTTCGGGGCTGAGATGAGAAAACTTCTCACGGCCGTTTTTCGTCTTCGTGGAGCTGCTGCTCTGGGTTCCAGGTATAAGGTGAGAGAAAGTCAAGAAAAAGAGATACATCCTCACGTTAATGGCGGGGCCGTTTTGAAGGGAGAGGAGACGGTTTTGCGGTTTTGGACTGCTGATGCGACAGTGTTGCATTGCCCGTTAGCTCAGTGGGCTATAGCGTCGTGCTAGTAACGCGTAGGTCATGGGTTCCATCCCTCCACGGGCCATTCCATTTTCTCCCCTAATAGGAAATGCTGTCTCCTGCGAGACTCTGCCAGGCAGATTCTAAATGATGTGCACATCCAGCTAGAAGTCTGAACGTTTCGCTAAGGGGTTGCCAACGGCCAGCTCACTTTCGATTAATGAAGTTAAGCAGACGTTTGCGTGGTTAGTGAGTGGATGGGTGATCGTCCGGGAACTGTGCGTGCTATTGGACCCTTTCATTTCAACCCCCCCCCCCCCTCCTCCTCTTGTGCTACAGTGTTGACGTGCTATGATGCCTCCCTAAGCAATTTAAATTACGTTAACGAACATATGATCCAAAATTTAACTAGGCTGTTTGCAAAAAGAGCGCAAGGAAAGTGCAAGAACGACTTTGGCAATAACAGAACCGTACGAATCAACAGATAATTTCTCAAATGTGTAGATAACACTGTGGCGAAGCAGTGAGATTTCCGAAATTTGTAAATGAAAGTTTAGCTTTTCGTATTGAAAAGGAAAAGTACTCTTGATTACCTTATTTCTCGCAGCCGATTGTCGTACTTCTCCTGTCATATCGGCCCCACCGCCGAGCGGCAGCGAGCGGCAGTCGAGCAAAGTCGGGCCAAGTCGACACACGATGAAGTGAAATCAATCCACTTAGCTGGAACGAGGCAGGAGACGAGGAGATACTACCTGTGCCGCGACACGTGGCAATTTCGAGGATCGAATGGTCTTGAACACATACTATTGCGCTACGCAAAAATGACAAATCCTCCTGCGGTCGCCAGGAATCGAACCCGGATTAACTGCTTGGGAAGAAACCATGCTGACCGTTACACCACCACCGCATTGCGCTGCATTCTTCCTGTGTCGCGGTGCGTTGCCGCCCCTGCTGCCACCAGAGGCTCAAGCGACCCTGCTGCAGGCCCTCTGCCCTCCAGCACATCGGAACGCGGTGCCACGTGCTTCCAGGGCGATGCACTGTAACTAGACGCAGCATTGACTTCCGCCGAGAAATCGACCATTTCATGCACGGCATGGTGGGAAAACAATTCTGAAATTAGAACTTCTTAGTGAGGCTGCGGTGGCGAGTATTCCTGTATGCCTCGGTGGCGCAGTGGGCTGCGCGTGTCATTATCTTAAGGGCGTACGTTCTATCCTCAACTCAGCCATCTCATTTTCTCTCCACGACGGTGAAAGGCACAGCATAGCTTTTGCGAGGTAAGGCCGTATTTGCCGTTTATTACCACCTAGGCTACTTTGCGTCAACGTGTGTTTGTTTCCATCCGCCGAGAAATCGACCATTTCATGCACGGCATGGTGGGAAAACAATTCTGAAATTAGAACTTCTTAGTGAGGCTGCGGGTGGCGAGTATTCCTGTATGCCTCGGTGGCGCAGTGGGCTGCGCGTGTCATTATCTTAAGGGCGTACGTTCTATCCTCAACTCAGCCATCTCATTTTCTCTCCACGACGGTGAAAGGCACAGCATAGCTTTTGCGAGGTAAGGCCGTATTTGCCGTTTATTACCACCTAGGCTACTTTGCGTCAACGTGTGTTTGTTTCCAGTTATTACTAATTACAGTTTTGCTAGTTGCACTCGAGACTGAAAGCGATGTTTGCCTAGTATGACTTGCGTGCTTTGGGAGTGAGTAAGCGGGATCGTGGTGGCGGACAGAGTTCAGCGTTGGCGCCAGATTCGGCCCTAAAGTTGCGTGGAGGAGAAGTATTTCTGGACGCATACACACGTAGTGGATCGTTGAGGTATGTCCGGTATGGTTTAGTGGCTAGGATACCTGGCTTTCACCCAGGAGGCCCGGGTTCGATTCCCGGTACCTGAACGTGAATTTTCGGGGCTGAGATGAGAAAACTTCTCACGGCCGTTTTTTCGTCTTCGTGGAGCTGCTGCTCTGGGTTCCAGGTATAAGGTGAGAGAAAGTCAAGAAAAAGAGATACATCCTCACGTTAATGGCGGGGCCGTTTTGAAGGGAGAGGAGACGGTTTTGCGGTTTTGGACTGCTGATGCGACAGTGTTGCATTGCCCGTTAGCTCAGTGGGCTATAGCGTCGTGCTAGTAACGCGTAGGTCATGGGTTCCATCCCTCCACGGGCCATTCCATTTTCTCCCCTAATAGGAAATGCTGTCTCCTGCGAGACTCTGCCAGGCAGATTCTAAATGATGTGCACATCCAGCTAGAAGTCTGAACGTTTCGCTAAGGGGTTGCCAACGGCCAGCTCACTTTCGATTAATGAAGTTAAGCAGACGTTTGCGTGGTTAGTGAGTGGATGGGTGATCGTCCGGGAACTGTGCGTGCTATTGGACCCTTTCATTTCAACCCCCCCCCCCCTCCTCCTCTTGTGCTACAGTGTTGACGTGCTATGATGCCTCCCTAAGCAATTTAAATTACGTTAACGAACATATGATCCAAAATTTAACTAGGCTGTTTGCAAAAAGAGCGCAAGGAAAGTGCAAGAACGACTTTGGCAATAACAGAACCGTACGAATCAACAGATAATTTCTCAAATGTGTAGATAACACTGTGGCGAAGCAGTGAGATTTCCGAAATTTGTAAATGAAAGTTTAGCTTTTCGTATTGAAAAGGAAAAGTACTCTTGATTACCTTATTTCTCGCAGCCGATTGTCGTACTTCTCCTGTCATATCGGCCCCACCGCCGAGCGGCAGCGAGCGGCAGTCGAGCAAAGTCGGGCCAAGTCGACACACGATGAAGTGAAATCAATCCACTTAGCTGGAACGAGGCAGGAGACGAGGAGATACTACCTGTGCCGCGACACGTGGCAATTTCGAGGATCGAATGGTCTTGAACACATACTATTGCGCTACGCAAAAATGACAAATCCTCCTGCGGTCGCCAGGAATCGAACCCGGATTAACTGCTTGGGAAGAAACCATGCTGACCGTTACACCACCACCGACATTGCGCTGCATTCTTCCTGTGTCGCGGTGCGTTGCCGCCCCTGCTGCCACCAGAGGCTCAAGCGACCCTGCTGCAGGCCCTCTGCCCTCCAGCACATCGGAACGCGGTGCCACGTGCTTCCAGGGCGATGCACTGTAACTAGACGCAGCATTGACTTCCGCCGAGAAATCGACCATTTCATGCACGGCATGGTGGGAAAACAATTCTGAAATTAGAACTTCTTAGTGAGGCTGCGGTGGCGAGTATTCCTGTATGCCTCGGTGGCGCAGTGGGCTGCGCGTGTCATTATCTTAAGGGCGTACGTTCTATCCTCAACTCAGCCATCTCATTTTCTCTCCACGACGGTGAAAGGCACAGCATAGCTTTTGCGAGGTAAGGCCGTATTTGCCGTTTATTACCACCTAGGCTACTTTGCGTCAACGTGTGTTTGTTTCCATCCGCCGAGAAATCGACCATTTCATGCACGGCATGGTGGGAAAACAATTCTGAAATTAGGAACTTCTTAGTGAGGCTGCGGTGGCGAGTATTCCTGTATGCCTCGGTGGCGCAGTGGGCTGCGCGTGTCATTATCTTAAGGGCGTACGTTCTATCCTCAACTCAGCCATCTCATTTTCTCTCCACGACGGTGAAAGGCACAGCATAGCTTTTGCGAGGTAAGGCCGTATTTGCCGTTTATTACCACCTAGGCTACTTTGCGTCAACGTGTGTTTGTTTCCAGTTATTACTAATTACAGTTTTGCTAGTTGCACTCGAGACTGAAAGCGATGTTTGCCTAGTATGACTTGCGTGCTTTGGGAGTGAGTAAGCGGGATCGTGGTGGCGGACAGAGTTCAGCGTTGGCGCCAGATTCGGCCCTAAAGTTGCGTGGAGGAGAAGTATTTCTGGACGCATACACACGTAGTGGATCGTTGAGGTATGTCCGGTATGGTTTAGTGGCTAGGATACCTGGCTTTCACCCAGGAGGCCCGGGTTCGATTCCCGGTACCTGAACGTGAATTTTCGGGGCTGAGATGAGAAAACTTCTCACGGCCGTTTTTCGTCTTCGTGGAGCTGCTGCTCTGGGTTCCAGGTATAAGGTGAGAGAAAGTCAAGAAAAAGAGATACATCCTCACGTTAATGGCGGGGCCGTTTTGAAGGGAGAGGAGACGGTTTTGCGGTTTTGGACTGCTGATGCGACAGTGTTGCATTGCCCGTTAGCTCAGTGGGCTATAGCGTCGTGCTAGTAACGCGTAGGTCATGGGTTCCATCCCTCCACGGGCCATTCCATTTTCTCCCCTAATAGGAAATGCTGTCTCCTGCGAGACTCTGCCAGGCAGATTCTAAATGATGTGCACATCCAGCTAGAAGTCTGAACGTTTCGCTAAGGGGTTGCCAACGGCCAGCTCACTTTCGATTAATGAAGTTAAGCAGACGTTTGCGTGGTTAGTGAGTGGATGGGTGATCGTCCGGGAACTGTGCGTGCTATTGGACCCTTTCATTTCAACCCCCCCCCCCCCTCCTCCTCTTGTGCTACAGTGTTGACGTGCTATGATGCCTCCCTAAGCAATTTAAATTACGTTAACGAACATATGATCCAAAATTTAACTAGGCTGTTTGCAAAAAGAGCGCAAGGAAAGTGCAAGAACGACTTTGGCAATAACAGAACCGTACGAATCAACAGATAATTTCTCAAATGTGTAGATAACACTGTGGCGAAGCAGTGAGATTTCCGAAATTTGTAAATGAAAGTTTAGCTTTTCGTATTGAAAAGGAAAAGTACTCTTGATTACCTTATTTCTCGCAGCCGATTGTCGTACTTCTCCTGTCATATCGGCCCCACCGCCGAGCGGCAGCGAGCGGCAGTCGAGCAAAGTCGGGCCAAGTCGACACACGATGAAGTGAAATCAATCCACTTAGCTGGAACGAGGCAGGAGACGAGGAGATACTACCTGTGCCGCGACACGTGGCAATTTCGAGGATCGAATGGTCTTGAACACATACTATTGCGCTACGCAAAAATGACAAATCCTCCTGCGGTCGCCAGGAATCGAACCCGGATTAACTGCTTGGGAAGAAACCATGCTGACCGTTACACCACCACCGCATTGCGCTGCATTCTTCCTGTGTCGCGGTGCGTTGCCGCCCCTGCTGCCACCAGAGGCTCAAGCGACCCTGCTGCAGGCCCTCTGCCCTCCAGCACATCGGAACGCGGTGCCACGTGCTTCCAGGGCGATGCACTGTAACTAGACGCAGCATTGACTTCCGCCGAGAAATCGACCATTTCATGCACGGCATGGTGGGAAAACAATTCTGAAATTAGAACTTCTTAGTGAGGCTGCGGTGGCGAGTATTCCTGTATGCCTCGGTGGCGCAGTGGGCTGCGCGTGTCATTATCTTAAGGGCGTACGTTCTATCCTCAACTCAGCCATCTCATTTTCTCTCCACGACGGTGAAAGGCACAGCATAGCTTTTGCGAGGTAAGGCCGTATTTGCCGTTTATTACCACCTAGGCTACTTTGCGTCAACGTGTGTTTGTTTCCATCCGCCGAGAAATCGACCATTTCATGCACGGCATGGTGGGAAAACAATTCTGAAATTAGAACTTCTTAGTGAGGCTGCGGTGGCGAGTATTCCTGTATGCCTCGGTGGCGCAGTGGGCTGCGCGTGTCATTATCTTAAGGGCGTACGTTCTATCCTCAACTCAGCCATCTCATTTTCTCTCCACGACGGTGAAAGGCACAGCATAGCTTTTGCGAGGTAAGGCCGTATTTGCCGTTTATTACCACCTAGGCTACTTTGCGTCAACGTGTGTTTGTTTCCAGTTATTACTAATTACAGTTTTGCTAGTTGCACTCGAGACTGAAAGCGATGTTTGCCTAGTATGACTTGCGTGCTTTGGGAGTGAGTAAGCGGGATCGTGGTGGCGGACAGAGTTCAGCGTTGGCGCCAGATTCGGCCCTAAAGTTGCGTGGAGGAGAAGTATTTCTGGACGCATACACACGTAGTGGATCGTTGAGGTATGTCCGGTATGGTTTAGTGGCTAGGATACCTGGCTTTCACCCAGGAGGCCCGGGTTCGATTCCCGGTACCTGAACGTGAATTTTCGGGGCTGAGATGAGAAAACTTCTCACGGCCGTTTTTCGTCTTCGTGGAGCTGCTGCTCTGGGTTCCAGGTATAAGGTGAGAGAAAGTCAAGAAAAAGAGATACATCCTCACGTTAATGGCGGGGCCGTTTTGAAGGGAGAGGAGACGGTTTTGCGGTTTTGGACTGCTGATGCGACAGTGTTGCATTGCCCGTTAGCTCAGTGGGCTATAGCGTCGTGCTAGTAACGCGTAGGTCATGGGTTCCATCCCTCCACGGGCCATTCCATTTTCTCCCCTAATAGGAAATGCTGTCTCCTGCGAGACTCTGCCAGGCAGATTCTAAATGATGTGCACATCCAGCTAGAAGTCTGAACGTTTCGCTAAGGGGTTGCCAACGGCCAGCTCACTTTCGATTAATGAAGTTAAGCAGACGTTTGCGTGGTTAGTGAGTGGATGGGTGATCGTCCGGGAACTGTGCGTGCTATTGGACCCTTTCATTTCAACCCCCCCCCCCCCTCCTCCTCTTGTGCTACAGTGTTGACGTGCTATGATGCCTCCCTAAGCAATTTAAATTACGTTAACGAACATATGATCCAAAATTTAACTAGGCTGTTTGCAAAAAGAGCGCAAGGAAAGTGCAAGAACGACTTTGGCAATAACAGAACCGTACGAATCAACAGATAATTTCTCAAATGTGTAGATAACACTGTGGCGAAGCAGTGAGATTTCCGAAATTTGTAAATGAAAGTTTAGCTTTTCGTATTGAAAAGGAAAAGTACTCTTGATTACCTTATTTCTCGCAGCCGATTGTCGTACTTCTCCTGTCATATCGGCCCCACCGCCGAGCGGCAGCGAGCGGCAGTCGAGCAAAGTCGGGCCAAGTCGACACACGATGAAGTGAAATCAATCCACTTAGCTGGAACGAGGCAGGAGACGAGGAGATACTACCTGTGCCGCGACACGTGGCAATTTCGAGGATCGAATGGTCTTGAACACATACTATTGCGCTACGCAAAAATGACAAATCCTCCTGCGGTCGCCAGGAATCGAACCCGGATTAACTGCTTGGGAAGAAACCATGCTGACCGTTACACCACCACCGCATTGCGCTGCATTCTTCCTGTGTCGCGGTGCGTTGCCGCCCCTGCTGCCACCAGAGGCTCAAGCGACCCTGCTGCAGGCCCTCTGCCCTCCAGCACATCGGAACGCGGTGCCACGTGCTTCCAGGGCGATGCACTGTAACTAGACGCAGCATTGACTTCCGCCGAGAAATCGACCATTTCATGCACGGCATGGTGGGAAAACAATTCTGAAATTAGAACTTCTTAGTGAGGCTGCGGTGGCGAGTATTCCTGTATGCCTCGGTGGCGCAGTGGGCTGCGCGTGTCATTATCTTAAGGGCGTACGTTCTATCCTCAACTCAGCCATCTCATTTTCTCTCCACGACGGTGAAAGGCACAGCATAGCTTTTGCGAGGTAAGGCCGTATTTGCCGTTTATTACCACCTAGGCTACTTTGCGTCAACGTGTGTTTGTTTCCATCCGCCGAGAAATCGACCATTTCATGCACGGCATGGTGGGAAAACAATTCTGAAATTAGAACTTCTTAGTGAGGCTGCGGTGGCGAGTATTCCTGTATGCCTCGGTGGCGCAGTGGGCTGCGCGTGTCATTATCTTAAGGGCGTACGTTCTATCCTCAACTCAGCCATCTCATTTTCTCTCCACGACGGTGAAAGGCACAGCATAGCTTTTGCGAGGTAAGGCCGTATTTGCCGTTTATTACCACCTAGGCTACTTTGCGTCAACGTGTGTTTGTTTCCAGTTATTACTAATTACAGTTTTGCTAGTTGCACTCGAGACTGAAAGCGATGTTTGCCTAGTATGACTTGCGTGCTTTGGGAGTGAGTAAGCGGGATCGTGGTGGCGGACAGAGTTCAGCGTTGGCGCCAGATTCGGCCCTAAGTTGCGTGGAGGAGAAGTATTTCTGGACGCATACACACGTAGTGGATCGTTGAGGTATGTCCGGTATGGTTTAGTGGCTAGGATACCTGGCTTTCACCCAGGAGGCCCGGGTTCGATTCCCGGTACCTGAACGTGAATTTTCGGGGCTGAGATGAGAAAACTTCTCACGGCCGTTTTTCGTCTTCGTGGAGCTGCTGCTCTGGGTTCCAGGTATAAGGTGAGAGAAAGTCAAGAAAAAGAGATACATCCTCACGTTAATGGCGGGGCCGTTTTGAAGGGAGAGGAGACGGTTTTGCGGTTTTGGACTGCTGATGCGACAGTGTTGCATTGCCCGTTAGCTCAGTGGGCTATAGCGTCGTGCTAGTAACGCGTAGGTCATGGGTTCCATCCCTCCACGGGCCATTCCATTTTCTCCCCTAATAGGAAATGCTGTCTCCTGCGAGACTCTGCCAGGCAGATTCTAAATGATGTGCACATCCAGCTAGAAGTCTGAACGTTTCGCTAAGGGGTTGCCAACGGCCAGCTCACTTTCGATTAATGAAGTTAAGCAGACGTTTGCGTGGTTAGTGAGTGGATGGGTGATCGTCCGGGAACTGTGCGTGCTATTGGACCCTTTCATTTCAACCCCCCCCCCCCTCCTCCTCTTGTGCTACAGTGTTGACGTGCTATGATGCCTCCCTAAGCAATTTAAATTACGTTAACGAACATATGATCCAAAATTTAACTAGGCTGTTTGCAAAAAGAGCGCAAGGAAAGTGCAAGAACGACTTTGGCAATAACAGAACCGTACGAATCAACAGATAATTTCTCAAATGTGTAGATAACACTGTGGCGAAGCAGTGAGATTTCCGAAATTTGTAAATGAAAGTTTAGCTTTTCGTATTGAAAAGGAAAAGTACTCTTGATTACCTTATTTCTCGCAGCCGATTGTCGTACTTCTCCTGTCATATCGGCCCCACCGCCGAGCGGCAGCGAGCGGCAGTCGAGCAAAGTCGGGCCAAGTCGACACACGATGAAGTGAAATCAATCCACTTAGCTGGAACGAGGCAGGAGACGAGGAGATACTACCTGTGCCGCGACACGTGGCAATTTCGAGGATCGAATGGTCTTGAACACATACTATTGCGCTACGCAAAAATGACAAATCCTCCTGCGGTCGCCAGGAATCGAACCCGGATTAACTGCTTGGAAGAAACCATGCTGACCGTTACACCACCACCGCATTGCGCTGCATTCTTCCTGTGTCGCGGTGCGTTGCCGCCCCTGCTGCCACCAGAGGCTCAAGCGACCCTGCTGCAGGCCCTCTGCCCTCCAGCACATCGGAACGCGGTGCCACGTGCTTCCAGGGCGATGCACTGTAACTAGACGCAGCATTGACTTCCGCCGAGAAATCGACCATTTCATGCACGGCATGGTGGGGAAAACAATTCTGAAATTAGAACTTCTTAGTGAGGCTGCGGTGGCGAGTATTCCTGTATGCCTCGGTGGCGCAGTGGGCTGCGCGTGTCATTATCTTAAGGGCGTACGTTCTATCCTCAACTCAGCCATCTCATTTTCTCTCCACGACGGTGAAAGGCACAGCATAGCTTTTGCGAGGTAAGGCCGTATTTGCCGTTTATTACCACCTAGGCTACTTTGCGTCAACGTGTGTTTGTTTCCATCCGCCGAGAAATCGACCATTTCATGCACGGCATGGTGGGAAAACAATTCTGAAATTAGAACTTCTTAGTGAGGCTGCGGTGGCGAGTATTCCTGTATGCCTCGGTGGCGCAGTGGGCTGCGCGTGTCATTATCTTAAGGGCGTACGTTCTATCCTCAACTCAGCCATCTCATTTTCTCTCCACGACGGTGAAAGGCACAGCATAGCTTTTGCGAGGTAAGGCCGTATTTGCCGTTTATTACCACCTAGGCTACTTTGCGTCAACGTGTGTTTGTTTCCAGTTATTACTAATTACAGTTTTGCTAGTTGCACTCGAGACTGAAAGCGATGTTTGCCTAGTATGACTTGCGTGCTTTGGGAGTGAGTAAGCGGGATCGTGGTGGCGGACAGAGTTCAGCGTTGGCGCCAGATTCGGCCCTAAAGTTGCGTGGAGGAGAAGTATTTCTGGACGCATACACACGTAGTGGATCGTTGAGGTATGTCCGGTATGGTTTAGTGGCTAGGATACCTGGCTTTCACTCCAGGAGGCCCGGTTCGATTCCCGGTACCTGAACGTGAATTTTCGGGGCTGAGATGAGAAAACTTCTCACGGCCGTTTTTCGTCTTCGTGGAGCTGCTGCTCTGGGTTCCAGGTATAAGGTGAGAGAAAGTCAAGAAAAAGAGATACATCCTCACGTTAATGGCGGGGCCGTTTTGAAGGGAGAGGAGACGGTTTTGCGGTTTTGGACTGCTGATGCGACAGTGTTGCATTGCCCGTTAGCTCAGTGGGCTATAGCGTCGTGCTAGTAACGCGTAGGTCATGGGTTCCATCCCTCCACGGGCCATTCCATTTCTCCCCTAATAGGAAATGCTGTCTCCTGCGAGACTCTGCCAGGCAGATTCTAAATGATGTGCACATCCAGCTAGAAGTCTGAACGTTTCGCTAAGGGGTTGCCAACGGCCAGCTCACTTTCGATTAATGAAGTTAAGCAGACGTTTGCGTGGTTAGTGAGTGGATGGGTGATCGTCCGGGAACTGTGCGTGCTATTGGACCCTTTCATTTCAACCCCCCCCCCCCTCCTCCTCTTGTGCTACAGTGTTGACGTGCTATGATGCCTCCCTAAGCAATTTAAATTACGTTAACGAACATATGATCCAAAATTTAACTAGGCTGTTTGCAAAAGAGCGCAAGGAAAGTGCAAGAACGACTTTGGCAATAACAGAACCGTACGAATCAACAGATAATTTCTCAAATGTGTAGATAACACTGTGGCGAAGCAGTGAGATTTCCGAAATTTGTAAATGAAAGGTTTAGCTTTTCGTATTGAAAAGGAAAAGTACTCTTGATTACCTTATTTCTCGCAGCCGATTGTCGTACTTCTCCTGTCATATCGGCCCCACCGCCGAGCGGCAGCGAGCGGCAGTCGAGCAAAGTCGGGCCAAGTCGACACACGATGAAGTGAAATCAATCCACTTAGCTGGAACGAGGCAGGAGACGAGGAGATACTACCTGTGCCGCGACACGTGGCAATTTCGAGGATCGAATGGTCTTGAACACATACTATTGCGCTACGCAAAAATGACAAATCCTCCTGCGGTCGCCAGGAATCGAACCCGGATTAACTGCTTGGGAAGAAACCATGCTGACCGTTACACCACCACCGCATTGCGCTGCATTCTTCCTGTGTCGCGGTGCGTTGCCGCCCCTGCTGCCACCAGAGGCTCAAGCGACCCTGCTGCAGGCCCTCTGCCCTCCAGCACATCGGAACGCGGTGCCACGTGCTTCCAGGGCGATGCACTGTAACTAGACGCAGCATTGACTTCCGCCGAGAAATCGACCATTTCATGCACCGGCATGGTGGGGAAAACAATTCTGAAATTAGAACTTCTTAGTGAGGCTGCGGTGGCGAGTATTCCTGTATGCCTCGGTGGCGCAGTGGGCTGCGCGTGTCATTATCCTTAAGGGCGTACGTTCTATCCTCAACTCAGCCATCTCATTTTCTCTCCACGACGGTGAAAGGCACAGCATAGCTTTTGCGAGGTAAGGCCGTATTTGCCGTTTATTACCACCTAGGCTACTTTGCGTCAACGTGTGTTTGTTTCCATCCGCCGAGAAATCGACCATTTCATGCACGGCATGGTGGGAAAACAATTCTGAAATTAGAACTTCTTAGTGAGGCTGCGGTGGCGAGTATTCCTGTATGCCTCGGTGGCGCAGTGGGCTGCGCGTGTCATTATCTTAAGGGCGTACGTTCTATCCTCAACTCAGCCATCTCATTTTCTCTCCACGACGGTTGAAAGGCACAGCATAGCTTTTGCGAGGTAAGGCCGTATTTGCCGTTTATTACCACCTAGGCTACTTTGCGTCAACGTGTGTTTGTTTCCAGTTATTACTAATTACAGTTTTGCTAGTTGCACTCGAGACTGAAAGCGATGTTTGCCTAGTATGACTTGCGTGCTTTGGGAGTGAGTAAGCGGGATCGTGGTGGCGGACAGAGTTCAGCGTTGGCGCCAGATTCGGCCCTAAAGTTGCGTGGAGGAGAAGTATTTCTGGACGCATACACACGTAGTGGATCGTTGAGGTATGTCCGGTATGGTTTAGTGGCTAGGATACCTGGCTTTCACCCAGGAGCCCGGGTTCGATTCCCGGTACCTGAACGTGAATTTTCGGGGCTGGAGATGAGAAAACTTCTCACGGCCGTTTTTCGTCTTCGTGGAGCTGCTGCTCTGGGTTCCAGGTATAAGGTGAGAGAAAGTCAAGGAAAAAGAGATACATCCTCACGTTAATGGCGGGGGCCGTTTTGAAGGGAGAGGAGACGGTTTTGCGGTTTTGGACTGCTGATGCGACAGTGTTGCATTGCCCGTTAGCTCAGTGGGCTATAGCGTCGTGCTAGTAACGCGTAGGTCATGGGTTCCATCCTCCACGGGCCATTCCATTTTCTCCCCTAATAGGAAATGCTGTCTCCTGCGAGACTCTGCCAGGCAGATTCTAAATGATGTGCACATCCAGCTAGAAGTCTGAACGTTTTCGCTAAGGGGTTGCCAACGGCCAGCTCACTTTCGATTAATGAAGTTAAGCAGACGTTTGCGTGGTTAGTGAGTGGAATGGGTGATCGTCCGGGAACTGTGCGTGCTATTGGACCCTTTCATTTCAACCCCCCCCCCTCCTCCTCTTGTGCTACAGTGTTGACGTGCTATGATGCCTCCCTAAGCAATTTAAATTACGTTAACGAACATATGATCCAAAATTTAACTAGGCTGTTTGCAAAAAGAGCGCAAGGAAAGTGCAAGAACGACTTTGGCAATAACAGAACCGTACGAATCAACAGATAATTTCTCAAATGTGTAGATAACACTGTGGCGAAGCAGTGAGATTTCCGAAATTTGTAAATGGAAAGTTTAGCTTTTCGTATTGAAAAGGAAAAGTACTCTTGATTACCTTATTTCTCGCAGCCGATTGTCGTACTTCTCCTGTCATATCGGCCCCACCGCCGAGCGGCAGCGAGCGGCAGTCGAGCAAAGTCGGGCCAAGTCGACACACGATGAAGTGAAATCAATCCACTTAAGCTGGAACGAGGCAGGAGACGAGGAGATACTACCTGTGCCGCGACACGTGGCAATTTCGAGGATCGAATGGTCTTGAACACATACTATTGCGCTACGCAAAAATGACAAATCCTCCTGCGGTCGCCAGGAATCGAACCCGGATTAACTGCTTGGGAAGAAACCATGCTGACCGTTACACCACCACCGCATTGCGCTGCATTCTTCCTGTGTCGCGGTGCGTTGCCGCCCCTGCTGCCACCAGAGGCTCAAGCGACCCTGCTGCAGGCCCTCTGCCCTCCAGCACATCGGAACGCGGTGCCACGTGCTTCCAGGGCGATGCACTGTAACTAGACGCAGCATTGACTTCCGCCGAGAAATCGACCATTTCATGCACGGCATGGTGGGAAACAATTCTGAAATTAGAACTTCTTAGTGAGGCTGCGGTGGCGAGTATTCCTGTATGCCTCGGTGGCGCAGGTGGGCTGCGCTGTGTCATTATCTTAAGGGCGTACGTTCTATCCTCAACTCAGCCATCTCATTTTCTCTCCACGACGGTGAAAGGCACAGCATAGCTTTTGCGAGGTAAGGCCGTATTTGCCGTTTATTACCACCTAGGCTACTTTGCGTCAACGTGTGTTTGTTTCCATCCGCCGAGAAATCGACCATTTCATGCACGGGCATGGTGGGAAAACAATTCTGAAATTAGAACTTCTTAGTGAGGCTGCGGTGGCGAGTATTCCTGTATGCCTCGGTGGCGCAGTGGGCTGCGCGTGTCATTATCTTAAGGGCGTACGTTCTATCCTCAACTCAGCCATCTCATTTTCTCTCCACGACGGTGAAAGGCACAGCATAGCTTTTGCGAGGTAAGGCCGTATTTGCCGTTTATTACCACCTAGGCTACTTTGCGTCAACGTGTGTTTGTTCCAGTTATTACTAATTACAGTTTTGCTAGTTGCACTCGAGACTGAAAGCGATGTTTGCCTAGTATGACTTGCGCGCCTTTGGGAGTGAGTAAGCGGGATCGTGGTGGCGGACAGAGTTCAGCGTTGGCGCCAGATTCGGCCCTAAAGTTGCGTGGAGGAGAAGTATTTCTGGACGCATACCACACGTAGTGGATCGTTGAGGTATGTCCGGTATGGTTTAGTGGCTAGGATACCTGCTTTCACCCAGGAGGCCCGGGTTCGATTCCCGGTACCTGAACGTGAATTTTCGGGGGCTGAGATGAGAAAACTTCTCACGGCCGTTTTTCGTCTTCGTGGAGCTGCTGCTCTGGGTTCCAGGTATAAGGTGAGAGAAAGTCAAGAAAAAGAGATACATCCTCACGTTAATGGCGGGGGCCGTTTTGAAGGGAGAGGAGACGGTTTTTGCGGTTTTGGACTGCTGATGCGACAGTGTTGCATTGCCGTTAGCTCAGTGGGCTATAGCGTCGTGCTAGTAACGCGTAGGTCATGGGGTTCCATCCCTCCACGGGCCATTCCATTTTCTCCCCCTAATAGGAAATGCTGTCTCCTGCGAGACTCTGCCAGCGCAGATTCTAAATGATGTGCACATCCAGCTAGAAGTCTGAACGTTTCGCTAAGGGGTTGCCAACGGCCAGCTCACTTTCGATTAATGAAGTTAAGCAGGACGTTTGCGTGGTTAGTGAGTGGATGGGTGATCGTCCGGGAACTGTGCGTGCTATTGGACCCTTTCATTTCAACCCACCCCCCCCCCTCCTCCTCTTGTGCTACAGTGTTGACGTGCTATGATGCCTCCCTAAGCAATTTAATTACGTTAACGAACATATGATCCAAAATTTAACTAGGCTGTTTGCAAAAAGAGCGCAAGGAAAGTGCAAGAACGACTTTGGCAATAACAGAACCGTACGAATCAACAGATAATTTCTCAAATGTGTAGATACACTGTGGCGAAGCAGTGAGATTTCCGAAATTTGTAAATGAAAGTTTAGCTTTTCGTATTGAAAAGGAAAAGTACTCTTGATTACCTTATTTCTCGCAGCCGATTGTCGTACTTCCTCCTGTCATATCGGCCCCACCGCCGAGCGGCAGCGAGCGGCCAGTCGAGCAAAGTCGGGCCAAGTCGACACACGATGAAGTGAAATCAATCCACTTAGCTGGAACGAGGCAGGAGACGAGGAGATACTACCTGTGCCGCGACACGTGGCAATTTCGAGGATCGAATGGTCTTGAACACATACTATTGCGCTACGCAAAATGACAAATCCTCCTGCGGTTCGCCAGGAATCGAACCCGGATTAAACTGCTTGGGAAGAAACCATGCTGACCGCTTACACCACCACCGCATTGCGGCTGCATTCTTCCTGTGTCGCGGTGCGTTGCCGCCCCTGCTGCCACCAGAGGCTCAAGCGACCCCTGCTGCAGGCCCTCTGCCCTCCAGCACA
>NW_025727039.1:45000-47500 GCF_021461385.2 Schistocerca piceifrons | reverse complement strand
GTGCCCTAACGTAACCCATGTTGTGCCTTAACGTAACCCATGTTGTGCCTTAACGTAACCCATGTTGTGCCTTAACGTAACCCACGTTGTCCGCTAACGTAACCCACGTTGTCCGCTAACGTAACCCACGTTGTCGCCTAAACCTGCTCTGTAATTGTTATACGACTCGTTCAATTAGTGTAGTGTTGCCCACCCGCAACCCTCGCAATATAGTTCGCTACTCGCACTGCCCGCTCCCCTGTGTATCGCTTCATGTTAAACACCTTGCAAGTCTTGCTGACTTTCCACATGCTCCTGCTGTACACTGTAATGTGGATGGCAGCAGGACGTACATGCCGCCCCCCCCCCCCCCCCACCCCTCCCCACGTCCCCACGTCCCCACCTTGCCCCCTGCCTTCGCAAGCTGGTTGGTGACAAGTTTGCATGTTCAATGCCCTTCGCATGCGACGTACGCAGGCTACGTTGTGGTGCGGCCTGTGTCAACTGTCCGCTGATGTCGTACGCGTGAACCACAATCTGTACTGCACATTCGTCCTTATGTACTGAATGATACATCGTGGCACATGTGTGACCGTACAACGACTGCGCCCAAAAACGGCGGACCATACAGTGCAAATATTGTGCACGCAGCTACGTGTCGTCTCCCTATGAGAGCTGGATTGCAGTGTGGTACGCCATAGAGACGTGTGGGAGGAACGGACGCCGTGGATGGCGATCAGCATGAGCTGTGTGTTGATGTATTCGGACCTAGTCGTCTCTCCTCAAACACCGTGATAGCATGGTGCACCGCGTTCCATATCTGCGACATGCTACAGAGGGCCGGTTGACAGTCGTTCGAGCAATGGACATCGCATACGTACGGGGGCCACCTTCCACGTATTGTCTAGGCGTGCACATTTTGTTGCGTGTATGTGGGCAGACGTAGTGTGGCGTGACACCTGACACAGGCATGCAATAATCGTTGAAGTTGCTAATGGCGATGGACGCCTACGTTTTCTGGTGAAGTTACGCAAATGAAGAAATGGTAACCCGTTGTGGTGCGGTTGTTCTCGCTAGGGGTGAATCGGTGATGGCGACGATAGGTTGAGGTACTAACCGGTTGTTCCAGCGATACCCACCATGCCGATGAAACTGAACGGCATCTGGGTGTGAAGCGATACGCGGTGGTGGCTGGGTGGGACCGTCCCCGGCCGGTGAGGGGGCGCCTCCCGGCGTGCTGGCCGCGCGGTGCGTGGGCGCACGCGCTACAGCCGGCTGGTGGGGGCGGCCAGTGGCAGGCGCGCCGGCCGACGGACGCGGCAGGCGTCGCAGCTGCGCGCCGGCGCACCCTGCGCGCGGCGCCGTGCGGCCAAAGTAGGTCCTCGCGGGCCCGGTGCGAAGCGCGGTGGACATCTTCAGTGTGCTGGTCCGATTGAGGACTGTGTGCGTTGAGGATGCGCCGCCGCCCGGCGCTCGGCGCCGCGACGCCGTCTGCTGCTCGGTCGCCCCAGCGGTTCTCGCTGGTGGTTTGTATCGCAGCTGTGCGGATGTGTTGGCGCGTGCGCTGTGCTGGGAGAGTTCGCTTCGGCACCCAAGTGGGGCTTTTGTCCTTCTGTGGCGCTGGCGTTGGAGCTGCCGGTCACCGTAGGTGGCGCGTGTTGTCTCCCGCCGGCAATGCCACGACAGCACGCTCCCGGGCCTCTGTCGGCAGCGGCAAGCTCAGTTGGGAGCACGGGTGGTCGCACCGAAAGCGTCTACTCGCCTAACTCCGGGCGATTGCGCCTCTCTCGAACCCGACCAAGTACTTGGGACGGCGCTGCGCGCCGCCGGGACCTGAGAGGGTTTCGAGGTGTATTGTGCAGGGGAGCTCAGCCTCCTCCTGTTTGCAGAATGATTGAGCGGACGCTTGCGTGTTCGCGCGGGCCCCCGGGACACACTCCCGGGCGGCCGGCTGCTCAGCTCTAGTTGGCGCAGCTCCCTGGTTGATCCTGCCAGTAGTCATATGCTTGTCTCAAAGATTAAGCCATGCATGTCTCAGTACAAGCCGCATTAAGGTGAAACCGCGAATGGCTCATTAAATCAGTTATGGTTCCTTAGATCGTACCCACGTTACTTGGATAACTGTGGTAATTCTAGAGCTAATACATGCAAACAGAGTCCCGACCAGAGATGGAAGGGACGCTTTTATTAGATCAAAACCAATCGGTCGGCTCGTCCGGTCCGTTTGCCTTGGTGACTCTGAATAACTTTGGGCTGATCGCACGGTCCTCGTACCGGCGACGCATCTTTCAAATGTCTGCCTTATCAACTGTCGATGGTAGGTTCTGCGCCTACCATGGTTGTAACGGGTAACGGGGAATCAGGGTTCGATTCCGGAGAGGGAGCCTGAGAAACGGCTACCACATCCAAGGAAGGCAGCAGGCGCGCAAATTACCCACTCCCGGCACGGGGAGGTAGTGACGAAAAATAACGATACGGGACTCATCCGAGGCCCCGTAATCGGAATGAGTACACTTTAAAT
>NW_025727039.1:32500-37500 GCF_021461385.2 Schistocerca piceifrons | reverse complement strand
TCGGTCCCCATGCGCGTTGCACTCGCACTCGCAGTCGCAAAAACGTGGGGCAAATATATTACGCGAAGAGTTATAACAGACCGAGCCCCACTGCATGAGGGAGTCTTTGTCACTAATGTACACAGATGGAACATTTTGGACTGGAACCAGATTACCCGTACACACGGCGCTGATTAGTAATCAATGCAGAGCCATCAAACTACAGAATATATATACAACTGTCCGTATACATGCTGAAAGAGTCTGCCCACAATGGGAACCACCCGTCAGCCAGCCACTCTGATCACGCACCACTCTCTGCTTCTAACGGGCGCACATACAATATGTAAGCACCAGCATGGAACAACATCCAGTGCATCCTCTCCGCCACATTACACAATCCACACTATCACAACCAGACCAGGAGGTCCATGCGGAAAATACAATATCCCACCCTTTCGACATCCACCATTGCGCAGATCAGGCACCAACACCCACACATGTCCTATACAACGGTGCACCCAACATCACAATAGTACCTCCTGTCACAGCGCACAAACAATGACATGAGTCAAAGACACAGGTCTGACACAAGCATAGAATTGGAGCGCCGCCTCTAATAAGCCAAAGGTGCATCCTGACGTGACAAATCTGATCATGTCACAAGCATTCACTTACTATAATCACTATCAACGAACCTGCCGCCCCCGCCCCCCCCTACACCTTTCCTTACAACAACGTGTAACCTAACCTAACCTAACCTATGTTGTACCTTAACCTAACCTATGTTGTACCTTAACCTAACCTATGTTGTACCTTAACCTAACCTATGTTGTACCTTAACCTAACCTATGTTGTACCTTAACCTAACCTATGTTGTGCCTTAACCTAACCTATGTTGTGCCTTAACCTAACCTATGTTGTGCCTTAACCTAACCTATGTTGTGCCTTAACCTAACCTATGTTGTGCCTTAACCTAACCCATGTTGTGCCTTAACCTAACCCATGTTGTGCCTTAACCTAACCCATGTTGTGCCTTAACCTAACCCATGTTGTGCCTTAACCTAACCCATGTTGTGCCTTAACCTAACCCATGTTGTGCCTTAACCTAACCCATGTTGTGCCTTAACCTAACCCATGTTGTGCCTTAACCTAACCCATGTTGTGCCTTAACCTAACCCATGTTGTGCCTTAACCTAACCCATGTTGTGCCTTAACCTAACCCATGTTGTGCCTTAACCTAACCCATGTTGTGCCTTAACCTAACCCATGTTGTGCCTTAACCTAACCCATGTTGTGCCTTAACCTAACCCATGTTGTGCCTTAACCTAACCCATGTTGTGCCTTAACCTAACCCATGTTGTGCCTTAACCTAACCCATGTTGTGCCTTAACCTAACCCATGTTGTGCCTTAACCTAACCCATGTTGTGCCTTAACCTAACCCATGTTGTGCCTTAACCTAACCCATGTTGTGCCTTAACCTAACCCATGTTGTGCCTTAACCTAACCCATGTTGTGCCTTAACCTAACCTATGTTGTGCCTTAACCTAACCTATGTTGTGCCTTAACCTAACCTATGTTGTGCCTTAACCTAACCCATGTTGTGCCTTAACCTAACCCATGTTGTGCCTTAACCTAACCCATGTTGTGCCTTAACCTAACCCATGTTGTGCCTTAACCTAACCCATGTTGTGCCTTAACCTAACCCATGTTGTGCCTTAACCTAACCCATGTTGTGCCTTAACCTAACCCATGTTGTGCCTTAACCTAACCCATGTTGTGCCTTAACCTAACCCATGTTGTGCCTTAACCTAACCCATGTTGTGCCTTAACCTAACCCATGTTGTGCCTTAACCTAACCCATGTTGTGCCTTAACCTAACCCATGTCGTGCCTTAACCTAACCCATGTCGTGCCTTAACCTAACCCACGTCGTGCCTTAACCTAACCCACGTTGTCGCCTAACGTAACCCACGTTGTCGCCTAAACCTGCTCTGTAATTGTTATACGACTCGTTCAATTAGTGTAGTGTTGCCCACCCGCAACCCTCGCAATATAGTTCGCTACTCGCACTCCCCGCTCCCCTGTGTATCGCTTCATGTTAAACACCTTGCAAGTCTTGCTCACTTTCCACATGCTCCTGCTGTACACTGTAATGTGGATGGCAGCAGGACGTACATGCCGCCCCTCCCCACGTCCCCACCTTGCCCCCTGCCTTCGCAAGCTGGTTGGTGAGAACTTTGCATGTTCAATGCCCTCCGCATGCGACGTACTCAGGCTACGTTGTGGTGCGGCCTGTGTCAACTGTCCGCTAATGTCGTACGCGTAAACCACAATCTGTACTGCACATTCGTCCTTATGTACTGAATGATACATCGTGGCACATGTGTGACCGTACAACGACTGCGCCCAAAAACGGCGGACCATACAGTGCAAATATTGTGCACGCAGCTACGTGTCGTCTCCCTATGAGAGCTGGATTGCAGTGTGGTACGCCATAGAGACGTGTGGGAGGAACGGACGCCGTGGATGGCGATCAGCATGAGCTGTCTGTTGATGTATTCGGACCTAGTCGTCTCTCCTCACACACCGTGATGGCATGGTGCACCGCGTTCCATATCTGCGACATGCTACAGAGGCCGGTTGACAGTCGTTCGAGCAATGGACATCGCATACGTACGGGGGCCACCTTCCACGTATTGTCTAGGCGTGCACATTTTGTTGCGTGTATGTGGGCAGACGTAGTGTGGCGTGACACCTGACACAGGCATGCAATAATCGTGGAAGTTGCAAATGGCGATGGACGCCTGCGTTTTCTGGTGAAGTTACGCAAATGAACAAATGGTAACCTGTTGTGGTGCGGTTGTTCTCGCTAGGGGTGAATCGGTGATGGCGACGATAGGTTGAGGTACTAACCGGTTGTTCCAGCGATACCCACCATGCCGACGAAACTGAACGGCATCTGGGTGTGAAGCGATACGCGGCGGTGGCTGGGTGGGACCGTCCCCGGCCGGTGAGGGGGCGCCTCCCGGCGTGCTGGCCGCGCGGTGCGTGGGCGCACGCGCTACAGCCGGCTGGTGGGGGCGGCCAGTGGCAGGCGCGCCGGCCGACGGACGCGGCAGGCGTCGCAGCTGCGCGCCGGCGCACCCTGCGCGCGGCGCCGTGCGGCCAAAGTAGGTCCTCGCGGGCCCGGTGCGAAGCGCGGTGGACATCTTCAGTGTGCTGGTCCGATTGAGGACTGTGTGCGTTGAGGATGCGCTGCCGCCCGGCGCTCGGCGCCGCGACGCCGTCTGCTGCTCGGTCGCCCCAGCGGTTCTCGCTGGTGGTTTGTATCGCAGCTGTGCGGATGTGTTGGCGCGTGCGCTGTGCTGGGAGAGTTCGCTTCGGCACCCAAGTGGGGCTTTTGTCCTTCTGTGGCGCTGGCGTTGGAGCTGCCGGTCACCGTAGGTGGCGCGTGTTGTCTCCCGCCGGCAATGCCACGACAGCACGCTCCCGGGCCTCTGTCGGCAGCGGCAAGCTCAGTTGGGAGCACGGGTGGTCGCACCGAAAGCGTCTACTCGCCTAACTCCGGGCGATTGCGCCTCTCTCGAACCCGACCAAGTACTTGGGACGGCGCTGCGCGCCGCCGGGACCTGAGAGGGTTTCGAGGTGTATTGTGCAGGGGAGCTCAGCCTCCTCCTGTTTGCAGAATGATTGAGCGGACGCTTGCGTGTTCGCGCGGGCCCCCGGGACACACTCCCGGGCGGCCGGCTGCTCAGCTCTAGTTGACGCAGCTCCCTGGTTGATCCTGCCAGTAGTCATATGCTTGTCTCAAAGATTAAGCCATGCATGTCTCAGTACAAGCCGCATTAAGGTGAAACCGCGAATGGCTCATTAAATCAGTTATGGTTCCTTAGATCGTACCCACGTTACTTGGATAACTGTGGTAATTCTAGAGCTAATACATGCAAACAGAGTCCCGACCAGAGATGGAAGGGACGCTTTTATTAGATCAAAACCAATCGGTCGGCTCGTCCGGTCCGTTTGCCTTGGTGACTCTGAATAACTTTGGGCTGATCGCACGGTCCTCGTACCGGCGACGCATCTTTCAAATGTCTGCCTTATCAACTGTCGATGGTAGGTTCTGCGCCTACCATGGTTGTAACGGGTAACGGGGAATCAGGGTTCGATTCCGGAGAGGGAGCCTGAGAAACGGCTACCACATCCAAGGAAGGCAGCAGGCGCGCAAATTACCCACTCCCGGCACGGGGAGGTAGTGACGAAAAATAACGATACGGGACTCATCCGAGGCCCCGTAATCGGAATGAGTACACTTTAAATCCTTTAACGAGTATCTATTGGAGGGCAAGTCTGGTGCCAGCAGCCGCGGTAATTCCAGCTCCAATAGCGTATATTAAAGTTGTTGCGGTTAAAAAGCTCGTAGTTGGATTTGTGTCCCACGCTGTTGGTTCACCGCCCGTCGGTGTTTAACTGGCATGTATCGTGGGACGTCCTGCCGGTGGGGCGAGCCGAAGGCGTGCGACCGCCCCGTGCGTGCTCGTGCGTCCCGAGGCGGACCCCGTTGAAATCCTACCAGGGTGCTCTTTATTGAGTGTCTCGGTGGGCCGGCACGTTTACTTTGAACAAATTAGAGTGCTTAAAGCAGGCAAGCCCGCCTGAATACTGTGTGCATGGAATAATGGAATAGGACCTCGGTTCTATTTTGTTGGTTTTCGGAACCCGAGGTAATGATTAATAGGGACAGGCGGGGGCATTCGTATTGCGACGTTAGAGGTGAAATTCTTGGATCGTCGCAAGACGAACAGAAGCGAAAGCATTTGCCAAGTATGTTTTCATTAATCAAGAACGAAAGTTAGAGGTTCGAAGGCGATCAGATACCGCCCTAGTTCTAACCATAAACGATGCCAGCCAGCGATCCGCCGCAGTTCCTCCGATGACTCGGCGGGCAGCCTCCGGGAAACCAAAGCTTTTGGGTTCCGGGGGAAGTATGGTTGCAAAGCTGAAACTTAAAGGAATTGACG
>NW_025727039.1:22500-25000 GCF_021461385.2 Schistocerca piceifrons | reverse complement strand
ACACCTTTCCTTACAACAACGTGTAACCTAACCTAACCTAACCTATGTTGTACCTTAACCTAACCTATGTTGTACCTTAACCTAACCTATGTTGTACCTTAACCTAACCTATGTTGTACCTTAACCTAACCTATGTTGTACCTTAACCTAACCTATGTTGTGCCTTAACCTAACCTATGTTGTGCCTTAACCTAACCTATGTTGTGCCTTAACCTAACCTATGTTGTGCCTTAACCTAACCTATGTTGTGCCTTAACCTAACCTATGTTGTGCCTTAACCTAACCTATGTTGTGCCTTAACCTAACCTATGTTGTGCCTTAACCTAACCCATGTTGTGCCTTAACCTAACCCATGTTGTGCCTTAACCTAACCCATGTTGTGCCTTAACCTAACCCATGTTGTGCCTTAACCTAACCCATGTTGTGCCTTAACCTAACCCATGTTGTGCCTTAACCTAACCCATGTTGTGCCTTAACCTAACCCATGTTGTGCCTTAACCTAACCCATGTTGTGCCTTAACCTAACCCATGTTGTGCCTTAACCTAACCCATGTTGTGCCTTAACCTAACCCATGTTGTGCCTTAACCTAACCCATGTTGTGCCTTAACCTAACCCATGTTGTGCCTTAACCTAACCCATGTTGTGCCTTAACCTAACCCATGTTGTGCCTTAACCTAACCCATGTTGTGCCTTAACCTAACCCATGTTGTGCCTTAACCTAACCCATGTTGTGCCTTAACCTAACCCATGTTGTGCCTTAACCTAACCCATGTTGTGCCTTAACCTAACCCATGTTGTGCCTTAACCTAACCCATGTTGTGCCTTAACCTAACCCATGTTGTGCCTTAACCTAACCCATGTTGTGCCTTAACCTAACCCATGTTGTGCCTTAACCTAACCCATGTTGTGCCTTAACCTAACCTATGTTGTGCCTTAACCTAACCTATGTTGTGCCTTAACCTAACCTATGTTGTGCCTTAACCTAACCCATGTTGTGCCTTAACCTAACCCATGTTGTGCCTTAACCTAACCCATGTTGTGCCTTAACCTAACCCATGTTGTGCCTTAACCTAACCCATGTTGTGCCTTAACCTAACCCATGTTGTGCCTTAACCTAACCCATGTTGTGCCTTAACCTAACCCATGTTGTGCCTTAACCTAACCCATGTTGTGCCTTAACCTAACCCATGTTGTGCCTTAACCTAACCCATGTTGTGCCTTAACCTAACCCATGTTGTGCCTTAACCTAACCCATGTTGTGCCTTAACCTAACCCATGTCGTGCCTTAACCTAACCCATGTCGTGCCTTAACCTAACCCACGTCGTGCCTTAACCTAACCCACGTTGTCGCCTAACGTAACCCACGTTGTCGCCTAAACCTGCTCTGTAATTGTTATACGACTCGTTCAATTAGTGTAGTGTTGCCCACCCGCAACCCTCGCAATATAGTTCGCTACTCGCACTCCCCGCTCCCCTGTGTATCGCTTCATGTTAAACACCTTGCAAGTCTTGCTCACTTTCCACATGCTCCTGCTGTACACTGTAATGTGGATGGCAGCAGGACGTACATGCCGCCCCTCCCCACGTCCCCACCTTGCCCCCTGCCTTCGCAAGCTGGTTGGTGAGAACTTTGCATGTTCAATGCCCTCCGCATGCGACGTACTCAGGCTACGTTGTGGTGCGGCCTGTGTCAACTGTCCGCTAATGTCGTACGCGTAAACCACAATCTGTACTGCACATTCGTCCTTATGTACTGAATGATACATCGTGGCACATGTGTGACCGTACAACGACTGCGCCCAAAAACGGCGGACCATACAGTGCAAATATTGTGCACGCAGCTACGTGTCGTCTCCCTATGAGAGCTGGATTGCAGTGTGGTACGCCATAGAGACGTGTGGGAGGAACGGACGCCGTGGATGGCGATCAGCATGAGCTGTCTGTTGATGTATTCGGACCTAGTCGTCTCTCCTCACACACCGTGATGGCATGGTGCACCGCGTTCCATATCTGCGACATGCTACAGAGGCCGGTTGACAGTCGTTCGAGCAATGGACATCGCATACGTACGGGGGCCACCTTCCACGTATTGTCTAGGCGTGCACATTTTGTTGCGTGTATGTGGGCAGACGTAGTGTGGCGTGACACCTGACACAGGCATGCAATAATCGTGGAAGTTGCAAATGGCGATGGACGCCTGCGTTTTCTGGTGAAGTTACGCAAATGAACAAATGGTAACCTGTTGTGGTGCGGTTGTTCTCGCTAGGGGTGAATCGGTGATGGCGACGATAGGTTGAGGTACTAACCGGTTGTTCCAGCGATACCCACCATGCCGACGAAACTGAACGGCATCTGGGTGTGAAGCGATACGCGGCGGTGGCTGGGTGGGACCGTCCCCGGCCGGTGAGGGGGCGCCTCCCGGCGTGCTGGCCGCGCGGTGCGTGGGCGCACGCGCTACAGCCGGCTGGTGGGGGCGGCCAGTGGCAGGCGCGCCGGCCG
>NW_025727039.1:10000-12500 GCF_021461385.2 Schistocerca piceifrons | reverse complement strand
AACCCATGTTGTGCCTTAACCTAACCCATGTTGTGCCTTAACCTAACCCATGTTGTGCCTTAACCTAACCCATGTTGTGCCTTAACCTAACCCATGTTGTGCCTTAACCTAACCCATGTTGTGCCTTAACCTAACCCATGTTGTGCCTTAACCTAACCCATGTTGTGCCTTAACCTAACCCATGTTGTGCCTTAACCTAACCCATGTTGTGCCTTAACCTAACCCATGTTGTGCCTTAACCTAACCCATGTTGTGCCTTAACCTAACCCATGTTGTGCCTTAACCTAACCCATGTTGTGCCTTAACCTAACCCATGTTGTGCCTTAACCTAACCTATGTTGTGCCTTAACCTAACCTATGTTGTGCCTTAACCTAACCCATGTTGTGCCTTAACCTAACCCATGTTGTGCCTTAACCTAACCCATGTTGTGCCTTAACCTAACCCATGTTGTGCCTTAACCTAACCCATGTTGTGCCTTAACCTAACCCATGTTGTGCCTTAACCTAACCCATGTTGTGCCTTAACCTAACCCATGTTGTGCCTTAACCTAACCCATGTCGTGCCTTAACCTAACCCATGTCGTGCCTTAACCTAACCCATGTCGTGCCTTAACCTAACCCACGTCGTGCCTTAACCTAACCCACGTCGTGCCTTAACCTAACCCACGTCGTGCCTTAACCTAACCCACGTTGTCGCCTAACGTAACCCACGTTGTCGCCTAAACCTGCTCTGTAATTGTTATACGACTCGTTCAATTAGTGTAGTGTTGCCCACCCGCAACCCTCGCAATATAGTTCGCTACTCGCACTCCCCGCTCCCCTGTGTATCGCTTCATGTTAAACACCTTGCAAGTCTTGCTCACTTTCCACATGCTCCTGCTGTACACTGTAATGTGGATGGCAGCAGGACGTACATGCCGCCCCTCCCCACGTCCCCACCTTGCCCCCTGCCTTCGCAAGCTGGTTGGTGAGAACTTTGCATGTTCAATGCCCTCCGCATGCGACGTACTCAGGCTACGTTGTGGTGCGGCCTGTGTCAACTGTCCGCTAATGTCGTACGCGTAAACCACAATCTGTACTGCACATTCGTCCTTATGTACTGAATGATACATCGTGGCACATGTGTGACCGTACAACGACTGCGCCCAAAAACGGCGGACCATACAGTGCAAATATTGTGCACGCAGCTACGTGTCGTCTCCCTATGAGAGCTGGATTGCAGTGTGGTACGCCATAGAGACGTGTGGGAGGAACGGACGCCGTGGATGGCGATCAGCATGAGCTGTCTGTTGATGTATTCGGACCTAGTCGTCTCTCCTCACACACCGTGATGGCATGGTGCACCGCGTTCCATATCTGCGACATGCTACAGAGGCCGGTTGACAGTCGTTCGAGCAATGGACATCGCATACGTACGGGGGCCACCTTCCACGTATTGTCTAGGCGTGCACATTTTGTTGCGTGTATGTGGGCAGACGTAGTGTGGCGTGACACCTGACACAGGCATGCAATAATCGTGGAAGTTGCAAATGGCGATGGACGCCTGCGTTTTCTGGTGAAGTTACGCAAATGAACAAATGGTAACCTGTTGTGGTGCGGTTGTTCTCGCTAGGGGTGAATCGGTGATGGCGACGATAGGTTGAGGTACTAACCGGTTGTTCCAGCGATACCCACCATGCCGACGAAACTGAACGGCATCTGGGTGTGAAGCGATACGCGGCGGTGGCTGGGTGGGACCGTCCCCGGCCGGTGAGGGGGCGCCTCCCGGCGTGCTGGCCGCGCGGTGCGTGGGCGCACGCGCTACAGCCGGCTGGTGGGGGCGGCCAGTGGCAGGCGCGCCGGCCGACGGACGCGGCAGGCGTCGCAGCTGCGCGCCGGCGCACCCTGCGCGCGGCGCCGTGCGGCCAAAGTAGGTCCTCGCGGGCCCGGTGCGAAGCGCGGTGGACATCTTCAGTGTGCTGGTCCGATTGAGGACTGTGTGCGTTGAGGATGCGCTGCCGCCCGGCGCTCGGCGCCGCGACGCCGTCTGCTGCTCGGTCGCCCCAGCGGTTCTCGCTGGTGGTTTGTATCGCAGCTGTGCGGATGTGTTGGCGCGTGCGCTGTGCTGGGAGAGTTCGCTTCGGCACCCAAGTGGGGCTTTTGTCCTTCTGTGGCGCTGGCGTTGGAGCTGCCGGTCACCGTAGGTGGCGCGTGTTGTCTCCCGCCGGCAATGCCACGACAGCACGCTCCCGGGCCTCTGTCGGCAGCGGCAAGCTCAGTTGGGAGCACGGGTGGTCGCACCGAAAGCGTCTACTCGCCTAACTCCGGGCGATTGCGCCTCTCTCGAACCCGACCAAGTACTTGGGACGGCGCTGCGCGCCGCCGGGACCTGAGAGGGTTTCGAGGTGTATTGTGCAGGGGAGCTCAGCCTCCTCCTGTTTGCAGAATGATTGAGCGGACGCTTGCGTGTTCGCGCGGGCCCCCGGGACACACTCCCGGGCGGCCGGCTGCTCAGCTCTAG
>NW_025727039.1:0-2500 GCF_021461385.2 Schistocerca piceifrons | reverse complement strand
CGCCACCCATGCCGGCAAAACAGTATCGCCATCTATGAAAATAGGGCGACACCACATGCAATACCGCCATCTATGCGCATCTGACAACACTACGTCCGCACCACAAAACATACCGCCATCTGTAGGTCTCCCGCAACATGACCTCCTCCAACGACGATACCGCCATCTATGCGACGCCAAGCCGATTAAGACAGCGATGGCGCCACAGTGCCCGCCTTTCGACGCCACCCACAAAGCCTGCAGCCTCTGTCGACCATAGCACCCAATCTCCAGTGGCTCTGCCGCACGAAGCCGTGGACCGGCAATGACTCCACCCGCACCCGTTCGTGCACCACCCCAACCGCCAAACGCGCACCTCCAGCGGATGAACGGCGGACGTTTCCCGCACTCGTAAAGTGCAATCCACCCCTATAACGTGCGTTTCATGAAGAGTTATTGCCAATATGCGACATTCCCGCTGTCCCTATACATGAGCCGCGACCTGTACCACTTACGAGCGAGAGACGCGATCGCGTTGCTCACTGTACGGCGTCCGATACCGAGCCATCAGCATGTCGGTCCCCATGCGCGTTGCACTCGCACTCGCAGTCGCAAAAACGTGGGGCAAATATATTACGCGGAAGAGTTATAACAGACCGAGCCCCACTGCATGAGGGGAGTCTTTGTCACTAATGTACACAGATGGAACATTTTGGACTGGAACCAGATTACCCGTACACACGGCGCTGATTAGTAATCAATGCAGAGCCATCAAACTACAGAATATATATACAACTGTCCGTATACATGCTGAAAGAGTCTGCCCACAATGGGAACCACACGTCAGCCAGCCACTCTGATCACGCACCACTCTCTGCTTCTAACGGGCGCACATACAATATGTAAGCACCAGCATGGAACAACATCCAGTGCATCCTCTCCGCCACATTACACAATCCACACTATCACAACCAGACCAGGAGGTCCATGCGGAAAATACAATATCCCACCCTTTCGACATCCACCATTGCGCAGATCAGGCACCAACACCCACACATGTCCTATACAACGGTGCACCCAACATCACAATAGTACCTCCTGTCACAGCGCACAAACAATGACATGAGTCAAAGACACAGGTCTGACACAAGCATAGAATTGGAGCGCCGCCTCTAATAAGCCAAAGGTGCATCCTGACGTGACAAATCTGATCATGTCACAAGCATTCACTTACTATAATCACTATCAACGAACCTGCCGCCCCCGCCCCCCCCTACACCTTTCCTTACAACAACGTGTAACCTAACCTAACCTAACCTATGTTGTACCTTAACCTAACCTATGTTGTACCTTAACCTAACCTATGTTGTACCTTAACCTAACCTATGTTGTACCTTAACCTAACCTATGTTGTACCTTAACCTAACCTATGTTGTGCCTTAACCTAACCTATGTTGTGCCTTAACCTAACCTATGTTGTGCCTTAACCTAACCTATGTTGTGCCTTAACCTAACCTATGTTGTGCCTTAACCTAACCTATGTTGTGCCTTAACCTAACCTA
This sequence comes from Schistocerca piceifrons, assembly GCF_021461385.2. Lineage (NCBI taxonomy): Eukaryota > Metazoa > Arthropoda > Insecta > Orthoptera > Acrididae > Schistocerca > Schistocerca piceifrons. The sequence goes on along the minus strand of NW_025727039.1, from coordinate 959 downwards.
TGTTGTGCCTTAACCTAACCTATGTTGTGCCTTAACCTAACCTATGTTGTGCCTTAACCTAACCCATGTTGTGCCTTAACCTAACCCATGTTGTGCCTTAACCTAACCCATGTTGTGCCTTAACCTAACCCATGTTGTGCCTTAACCTAACCCATGTTGTGCCTTAACCTAACCCATGTTGTGCCTTAACCTAACCCATGTTGTGCCTTAACCTAACCCATGTTGTGCCTTAACCTAACCCATGTTGTGCCTTAACCTAACCCATGTTGTGCCTTAACCTAACCCATGTTGTGCCTTAACCTAACCCATGTTGTGCCTTAACCTAACCCATGTTGTGCCTTAACCTAACCCATGTTGTGCCTTAACCTAACCCATGTTGTGCCTTAACCTAACCCATGTTGTGCCTTAACCTAACCCATGTTGTGCCTTAACCTAACCCATGTTGTGCCTTAACCTAACCCATGTTGTGCCTTAACCTAACCCATGTTGTGCCTTAACCTAACCCATGTTGTGCCTTAACCTAACCCATGTTGTGCCTTAACCTAACCCATGTTGTGCCTTAACCTAACCCATGTTGTGCCTTAACCTAACCTATGTTGTGCCTTAACCTAACCCATGTTGTGCCTTAACCTAACCCATGTTGTGCCTTAACCTAACCCATGTTGTGCCTTAACCTAACCCATGTTGTGCCTTAACCTAACCCATGTTGTGCCTTAACCTAACCCATGTTGTGCCTTAACCTAACCCATGTTGTGCCTTAACCTAACCCATGTTGTGCCTTAACCTAACCCATGTTGTGCCTTAACCTAACCCATGTTGTGCCTTAACCTAACCCATGTTGTGCCTTAACCTAACCCATGTTGTGCCTTAACCTAACCCATGTTGTGCCTTAACCTAACCCATGTTGTGCCTTAACCTAACCCATGTTGTGCCTTAACCTAACCCATGTTGTGCCTTAA
>NW_025727038.1:45000-47500 GCF_021461385.2 Schistocerca piceifrons | reverse complement strand
AGGCTGAGCTTCCCCTGCACAATACACCTCGAAACCCTCTCAGGTCCCGGCGGCGCGCAGCGCCGTCCCAAGTACTTGGTCGGGTTCGAGAGAGGCGCAATCGCCCGGAGTTAGGCGAGTAGACGCTTTCGGTGCGACCACCCGTGCTCCCAACTGAGCTTGCCGCTGCCGACAGAGGCCCGGGAGCGTGCTGTCGTGGCATTGCCGGCGGGAGACAACACGCGCCACCTACGGTGACCGGCAGCTCCAACGCCAGCGCCACAGAAGGACAAAAGCCCCACTTGGGTGCCGAAGCGAACTCTCCCAGCACAGCGCACGCGCCAACACATCCGCACAGCTGCGATACAAACCACCAGCGAGAACCGCTGGGGCGACCGAGCAGCAGACGGCGTCGCGGCGCCGAGCGCCGGGCGGCGGCGCATCCTCAACGCACACAGTCCTCAATCGGACCAGCACACTGAAGATGTCCACCGCGCTTCGCACCGGGCCCGCGAGGACCTACTTTGGCCGCACGGCGCCGCGCGCAGGGTGCGCCGGCGCGCAGCTGCGACGCCTGCCGCGTCCGTCGGCCGGCGCGCCTGCCACTGGCCGCCCCCACCAGCCGGCTGTAGCGCGTGCGCCCACGCACCGCGCGGCCAGCACGCCGGGAGGCGCCCCCTCACCGGCCGGGGACGGTCCCACCCAGCCACCGCCGCGTATCGCTTCACACCCAGATGCCGTTCAGTTTCGTCGGCATGGTGGGTATCGCTGGAACAACCGGTTAGTACCTCAACCTATCGTCGCCATCACCGATTCACCCCTAGCGAGAACAACCGCACCACAACAGGTTACCATTTGTTCATTTGCGTAACTTCACCAGAAAACGCAGGCGTCCATCGCCATTTGCAACTTCAACGATTATTGCATGCCTGTGTCAGGTGTCACGCCACACTACGTCTGCCCACATACACGCAACAAAATGTGCACGCCTAGACAATACGTGGAAGGTGGCCCCCGTACGTATGCGATGTCCATTGCTCGAACGACTGTCAACCGGCCTCTGTAGCATGTCGCAGATATGGAACGCGGTGCACCATGCCATCACGGTGTGTGAGGAGAGACGACTAGGTCCGAATACATCAACAGACAGCTCATGCTGATCGCCATCCACGGCGTCCGTTCCTCCCACACGTCTCTATGGCGTACCACACTGCAATCCAGCTCTCATAGGGAGACGACACGTAGCTGCGTGCACAATATTTGCACTGTATGGTCCGCCGTTTTTGGGCGCAGTCGTTGTGCGGTCACACATGTGCCACGATGTATCATTCAGTACATAAGGACGAATGTGCAGTACAGATTGTGGTTCACGCGTACGACATCAGCGGACAGTTGACACAGGCCGCACCACAACGTAGCCTGAGTACGTCGCATGCGAAGGGCATTGAACATGCAAACTTCTCACCAACCAGCTTGCGAAGGCAGGGGGCAAGGTGGGGACGTGGGGAGGGGCGGCATGTACGTCCTGCTGCCATCCACATTACAGTGTACAGCAGGAGCATGTGGAAAGTGAGCAAGACTTGCAAGGTGTTTAACATGAAGCGATACACAGGGGTGCGGGCAGTGCGAGTAGCGAACTATATTGCGAGGGTTGCGGGTGGGCAACACTACAGTAATTGAACGAGTCGTATAACAATTACAGAGCAGGTTTAGGCGACAACGTGGGTTACGTTAAGGCGACAACATGGGTTAGGTTAAGGCACAACATGGGTTAGGTTAAGGCACAACATGGGTTAGGTTAAGGCACAACATGGGTTAGGTTAAGGCACAACATGGGTTAGGTTAAGGCACAACATGGGTTAGGTTAAGGCACAACATGGGTTAGGTTAAGGCACAACATGGGTTAGGTTGAGGCACAACATGGGTTAGGTTAAGGCACAACATGGGTTAGGTTGAGGCACAACATGGGTTAGGTTGAGGCACAACATGGGTTAGGTTGAGGCACAACATGGGTTAGGTTAAGGTACAACATGGGTTAGGTTAAGGTACAACATGGGTTAGGTTAAGGTACAACATGGGTTAGGTTAAGGTACAACATGGGTTAGGTTAAGGTACAACATGGGTTAGGTTAAGGTACAACATAGGTTAGGTTAAGGTACAACATAGGTTAGGTTAAGGTACAACATAGGTTAGGTTAAGGTACAACATAGGTTAGGTTAAGGTACAACATAGGTTAGGTTAAGGTACAACATAGGTTAGGTTAAGGTACAACATAGGTTAGGTTAGGTTAGGTTAGGTTACACGTTGTTGTACGGAAAGGTGTAGGGGGGGGGGGGGCGGGGGCGGCAGGTTCGTTGATAGTGATTATAGTAAGTGAATGCTTGTGACATGATCAGATTTGTCACGTCAGGATGCACCTTTGGCTTATTAGAGGCGGCGCTCCAATTCTATGCTTGTGTGAGACCTGTGTCTTTGACTCATGTCATTGTTTGTGCGCTGTGACAGGAGGTACTATTGTGAA
>NW_025727038.1:35000-37500 GCF_021461385.2 Schistocerca piceifrons | reverse complement strand
TTCGTTCTTGATTAATGAAAACATACTTGGCAAATGCTTTCGCTTCTGTTCGTCTTGCGACGATCCAAGAATTTCACCTCTAACGTCGCAATACGAATGCCCCCGCCTGTCCCTATTAATCATTACCTCGGGTTCCGAAAACCAACAAAATAGAACCGAGGTCCTATTCCATTATTCCATGCACACAGTATTCAGGCGGGCTTGCCTGCTTTAAGCACTCTAATTTGTTCAAAGTAAACGTGCCGGCCCACCGAGACACTCAATAAAGAGCACCCTGGTAGGATTTCAACGGGGTCCGCCTCGGGACGCACGAGCACGCACGAGGCGGTCGCACGCCTTCAGCTCGCCCCACCGGCAGGACGTCCCACGATACATGCCAGTTAAACACCGACGGGCGGTGAACCAACAGCGTGGGACACAAATCCAACTACGAGCTTTTTAACCGCAACAACTTTAATATACGCTATTGGAGCTGGAATTACCGCGGCTGCTGGCACCAGACTTGCCCTCCAATAGATACTCGTTAAAGGATTTAAAGTGTACTCATTCCGATTACGGGGCCTCGGATGAGTCCCGTATCGTTATTTTTCGTCACTACCTCCCCGTGCCGGGAGTGGGTAATTTGCGCGCCTGCTGCCTTCCTTGGATGTGGTAGCCGTTTCTCAGGCTCCCTCTCCGGAATCGAACCCTGATTCCCCGTTACCCGTTACAACCATGGTAGGCGCAGAACCTACCATCGACAGTTGATAAGGCAGACATTTGAAAGATGCGTCGCCGGTACGAGGACCGTGCGATCAGCCCAAAGTTATTCAGAGTCACCAAGGCAAACGGACCGGACGAGCCGACCGATTGGTTTTGATCTAATAAAAGCGTCCCTTCCATCTCTGGTCGGGACTCTGTTTGCATGTATTAGCTCTAGAATTACCACAGTTATCCAAGTAACGTGGGTACGATCTAAGGAACCATAACTGATTTAATGAGCCATTCGCGGTTTCACCTTAATGCGGCTTGTACTGAGACATGCATGGCTTAATCTTTGAGACAAGCATATGACTACTGGCAGGATCAACCAGGGAGCTGCGTCAACTAGAGCTGAGCAGCCGGCCGCCCGGGAGTGTGTCCCGGGGGCCCGCGCGAACACGCAAGCGTCCGCTCAATCATTCTGCAAACAGGAGGAGGCTGAGCTCCCCTGCACAATACACCTCGAAACCCTCTCAGGTCCCGGCGGCGCGCAGCGCCGTCCCAAGTACTTGGTCGGGTTCGAGAGAGGCGCAATCGCCCGGAGTTAGGCGAGTAGACGCTTTCGGTGCGACCACCCGTGCTCCCAACTGAGCTTGCCGCTGCCGACAGAGGCCCGGGAGCGTGCTGTCGTGGCATTGCCGGCGGGAGACAACACGCGCCACCTACGGTGACCGGCAGCTCCAACGCCAGCGCCACAGAAGGACAAAAGCCCCACTTGGGTGCCGAAGCGAACTCTCCCAGCACAGCGCACGCGCCAACACATCCGCACAGCTGCGATACAAACCACCAGCGAGAACCGCTGGGGCGACCGAGCAGCAGACGGCGTCGCGGCGCCGAGCGCCGGGCGGCGGCGCATCCTCAACGCACACAGTCCTCAATCGGACCAGCACACTGAAGATGTCCACCGCGCTTCGCACCGGGCCCGCGAGGACCTACTTTGGCCGCACGGCGCCGCGCGCAGGGTGCGCCGGCGCGCAGCTGCGACGCCTGCCGCGTCCGTCGGCCGGCGCGCCTGCCACTGGCCGCCCCCACCAGCCGGCTGTAGCGCGTGCGCCCACGCACCGCGCGGCCAGCACGCCGGGAGGCGCCCCCTCACCGGCCGGGGACGGTCCCACCCAGCCACCGCCGCGTATCGCTTCACACCCAGATGCCGTTCAGTTTCGTCGGCATGGTGGGTATCGCTGGAACAACCGGTTAGTACCTCAACCTATCGTCGCCATCACCGATTCACCCCTAGCGAGAACAACCGCACCACAACAGGTTACCATTTGTTCATTTGCGTAACTTCACCAGAAAACGCAGGCGTCCATCGCCATTTGCAACTTCAACGATTATTGCATGCCTGTGTCAGGTGTCACGCCACACTACGTCTGCCCACATACACGCAACAAAATGTGCACGCCTAGACAATACGTGGAAGGTGGCCCCCGTACGTATGCGATGTCCATTGCTCGAACGACTGTCAACCGGCCTCTGTAGCATGTCGCAGATATGGAACGCGGTGCACCATGCCATCACGGTGTGTGAGGAGAGACGACTAGGTCCGAATACATCAACAGACAGCTCATGCTGATCGCCATCCACGGCGTCCGTTCCTCCCACACGTCTCTATGGCGTACCACACTGCAATCCAGCTCTCATAGGGAGACGACACGTAGCTGCGTGCACAATATTTGCACTGTATGGTCCGCCGTTTTTGGGCGCAGTCGTTGTGCGGTCACACATGTGCCACGATGTATCATTCAGTACATAAGGACGA
>NW_025727038.1:22500-25000 GCF_021461385.2 Schistocerca piceifrons | reverse complement strand
CGGTGCGACCACCCGTGCTCCCAACTGAGCTTGCCGCTGCCGACAGAGGCCCGGGAGCGTGCTGTCGTGGCATTGCCGGCGGGAGACAACACGCGCCACCTACGGTGACCGGCAGCTCCAACGCCAGCGCCACAGAAGGACAAAAGCCCCACTTGGGTGCCGAAGCGAACTCTCCCAGCACAGCGCACGCGCCAACACATCCGCACAGCTGCGATACAAACCACCAGCGAGAACCGCTGGGGCGACCGAGCAGCAGACGGCGTCGCGGCGCCGAGCGCCGGGCGGCGGCGCATCCTCAACGCACACAGTCCTCAATCGGACCAGCACACTGAAGATGTCCACCGCGCTTCGCACCGGGCCCGCGAGGACCTACTTTGGCCGCACGGCGCCGCGCGCAGGGTGCGCCGGCGCGCAGCTGCGACGCCTGCCGCGTCCGTCGGCCGGCGCGCCTGCCACTGGCCGCCCCCACCAGCCGGCTGTAGCGCGTGCGCCCACGCACCGCGCGGCCAGCACGCCGGGAGGCGCCCCCTCACCGGCCGGGGACGGTCCCACCCAGCCACCGCCGCGTATCGCTTCACACCCAGATGCCGTTCAGTTTCGTCGGCATGGTGGGTATCGCTGGAACAACCGGTTAGTACCTCAACCTATCGTCGCCATCACCGATTCACCCCTAGCGAGAACAACCGCACCACAACAGGTTACCATTTGTTCATTTGCGTAACTTCACCAGAAAACGCAGGCGTCCATCGCCATTTGCAACTTCAACGATTATTGCATGCCTGTGTCAGGTGTCACGCCACACTACGTCTGCCCACATACACGCAACAAAATGTGCACGCCTAGACAATACGTGGAAGGTGGCCCCCGTACGTATGCGATGTCCATTGCTCGAACGACTGTCAACCGGCCTCTGTAGCATGTCGCAGATATGGAACGCGGTGCACCATGCCATCACGGTGTGTGAGGAGAGACGACTAGGTCCGAATACATCAACAGACAGCTCATGCTGATCGCCATCCACGGCGTCCGTTCCTCCCACACGTCTCTATGGCGTACCACACTGCAATCCAGCTCTCATAGGGAGACGACACGTAGCTGCGTGCACAATATTTGCACTGTATGGTCCGCCGTTTTTGGGCGCAGTCGTTGTGCGGTCACACATGTGCCACGATGTATCATTCAGTACATAAGGACGAATGTGCAGTACAGATTGTGGTTCACGCGTACGACATCAGCGGACAGTTGACACAGGCCGCACCACAACGTAGCCTGAGTACGTCGCATGCGAAGGGCATTGAACATGCAAACTTCTCACCAACCAGCTTGCGAAGGCAGGGGGCAAGGTGGGGACGTGGGGAGGGGCGGCATGTACGTCCTGCTGCCATCCACATTACAGTGTACAGCAGGAGCATGTGGAAAGTGAGCAAGACTTGCAAGGTGTTTAACATGAAGCGATACACAGGGGTGCGGGCAGTGCGAGTAGCGAACTATATTGCGAGGGTTGCGGGTGGGCAACACTACAGTAATTGAACGAGTCGTATAACAATTACAGAGCAGGTTTAGGCGACAACGTGGGTTACGTTAAGGCGACAACATGGGTTAGGTTAAGGCACAACATGGGTTAGGTTAAGGCACAACATGGGTTAGGTTAAGGCACAACATGGGTTAGGTTAAGGCACAACATGGGTTAGGTTAAGGCACAACATGGGTTAGGTTAAGGCACAACATGGGTTAGGTTAAGGCACAACATGGGTTAGGTTGAGGCACAACATGGGTTAGGTTAAGGCACAACATGGGTTAGGTTGAGGCACAACATGGGTTAGGTTGAGGCACAACATGGGTTAGGTTGAGGCACAACATGGGTTAGGTTAAGGTACAACATGGGTTAGGTTAAGGTACAACATGGGTTAGGTTAAGGTACAACATGGGTTAGGTTAAGGTACAACATGGGTTAGGTTAAGGTACAACATAGGTTAGGTTAAGGTACAACATAGGTTAGGTTAAGGTACAACATAGGTTAGGTTAAGGTACAACATAGGTTAGGTTAAGGTACAACATAGGTTAGGTTAAGGTACAACATAGGTTAGGTTAAGGTACAACATAGGTTAGGTTAAGGTACAACATAGGTTAGGTTAGGTTAGGTTAGGTTACACGTTGTTGTACGGAAAGGTGTAGGGGGGGGGGGGGCGGGGGCGGCAGGTTCGTTGATAGTGATTATAGTAAGTGAATGCTTGTGACATGATCAGATTTGTCACGTCAGGATGCACCTTTGGCTTATTAGAGGCGGCGCTCCAATTCTATGCTTGTGTGAGACCTGTGTCTTTGACTCATGTCATTGTTTGTGCGCTGTGACAGGAGGTACTATTGTGATGTTGGGTGCACCGTTGTATAGGACATGTGTGGGTGTTGGTGCCTGGTCTGCGCAATGGTGGATGTCGAAAGGCTGGGATATTGTATTTTCCGCACGGACCTCCTGGTCTGGTTGTGATAGTGTGGATTG
>NW_025727038.1:12500-15000 GCF_021461385.2 Schistocerca piceifrons | reverse complement strand
GTTCCGAAAACCAACAAAATAGAACCGAGGTCCTATTCCATTATTCCATGCACACAGTATTCAGGCGGGCTTGCCTGCTTTAAGCACTCTAATTTGTTCAAAGTAAACGTGCCGGCCCACCGAGACACTCAATAAAGAGCACCCTGGTAGGATTTCAACGGGGTCCGCCTCGGGACGCACGAGCACGCACGAGGCGGTCGCACGCCTTCAGCTCGCCCCACCGGCAGGACGTCCCACGATACATGCCAGTTAAACACCGACGGGCGGTGAACCAACAGCGTGGGACACAAATCCAACTACGAGCTTTTTAACCGCAACAACTTTAATATACGCTATTGGAGCTGGAATTACCGCGGCTGCTGGCACCAGACTTGCCCTCCAATAGATACTCGTTAAAGGATTTAAAGTGTACTCATTCCGATTACGGGGCCTCGGATGAGTCCCGTATCGTTATTTTTCGTCACTACCTCCCCGTGCCGGGAGTGGGTAATTTGCGCGCCTGCTGCCTTCCTTGGATGTGGTAGCCGTTTCTCAGGCTCCCTCTCCGGAATCGAACCCTGATTCCCCGTTACCCGTTACAACCATGGTAGGCGCAGAACCTACCATCGACAGTTGATAAGGCAGACATTTGAAAGATGCGTCGCCGGTACGAGGACCGTGCGATCAGCCCAAAGTTATTCAGAGTCACCAAGGCAAACGGACCGGACGAGCCGACCGATTGGTTTTGATCTAATAAAAGCGTCCCTTCCATCTCTGGTCGGGACTCTGTTTGCATGTATTAGCTCTAGAATTACCACAGTTATCCAAGTAACGTGGGTACGATCTAAGGAACCATAACTGATTTAATGAGCCATTCGCGGTTTCACCTTAATGCGGCTTGTACTGAGACATGCATGGCTTAATCTTTGAGACAAGCATATGACTACTGGCAGGATCAACCAGGGAGCTGCGTCAACTAGAGCTGAGCAGCCGGCCGCCCGGGAGTGTGTCCCGGGGGCCCGCGCGAACACGCAAGCGTCCGCTCAATCATTCTGCAAACAGGAGGAGGCTGAGCTCCCCTGCACAATACACCTCGAAACCCTCTCAGGTCCCGGCGGCGCGCAGCGCCGTCCCAAGTACTTGGTCGGGTTCGAGAGAGGCGCAATCGCCCGGAGTTAGGCGAGTAGACGCTTTCGGTGCGACCACCCGTGCTCCCAACTGAGCTTGCCGCTGCCGACAGAGGCCCGGGAGCGTGCTGTCGTGGCATTGCCGGCGGGAGACAACACGCGCCACCTACGGTGACCGGCAGCTCCAACGCCAGCGCCACAGAAGGACAAAAGCCCCACTTGGGTGCCGAAGCGAACTCTCCCAGCACAGCGCACGCGCCAACACATCCGCACAGCTGCGATACAAACCACCAGCGAGAACCGCTGGGGCGACCGAGCAGCAGACGGCGTCGCGGCGCCGAGCGCCGGGCGGCGGCGCATCCTCAACGCACACAGTCCTCAATCGGACCAGCACACTGAAGATGTCCACCGCGCTTCGCACCGGGCCCGCGAGGACCTACTTTGGCCGCACGGCGCCGCGCGCAGGGTGCGCCGGCGCGCAGCTGCGACGCCTGCCGCGTCCGTCGGCCGGCGCGCCTGCCACTGGCCGCCCCCACCAGCCGGCTGTAGCGCGTGCGCCCACGCACCGCGCGGCCAGCACGCCGGGAGGCGCCCCCTCACCGGCCGGGGACGGTCCCACCCAGCCACCGCCGCGTATCGCTTCACACCCAGATGCCGTTCAGTTTCGTCGGCATGGTGGGTATCGCTGGAACAACCGGTTAGTACCTCAACCTATCGTCGCCATCACCGATTCACCCCTAGCGAGAACAACCGCACCACAACAGGTTACCATTTGTTCATTTGCGTAACTTCACCAGAAAACGCAGGCGTCCATCGCCATTTGCAACTTCAACGATTATTGCATGCCTGTGTCAGGTGTCACGCCACACTACGTCTGCCCACATACACGCAACAAAATGTGCACGCCTAGACAATACGTGGAAGGTGGCCCCCGTACGTATGCGATGTCCATTGCTCGAACGACTGTCAACCGGCCTCTGTAGCATGTCGCAGATATGGAACGCGGTGCACCATGCCATCACGGTGTGTGAGGAGAGACGACTAGGTCCGAATACATCAACAGACAGCTCATGCTGATCGCCATCCACGGCGTCCGTTCCTCCCACACGTCTCTATGGCGTACCACACTGCAATCCAGCTCTCATAGGGAGACGACACGTAGCTGCGTGCACAATATTTGCACTGTATGGTCCGCCGTTTTTGGGCGCAGTCGTTGTGCGGTCACACATGTGCCACGATGTATCATTCAGTACATAAGGACGAATGTGCAGTACAGATTGTGGTTCACGCGTACGACATCAGCGGACAGTTGACACAGGCCGCACCACAACGTAGCCTGAGTACGTCGCATGCGAAGGGCATTGAACATGCAAACTTCTCACCAACCAGCTTGC
>NW_025727038.1:0-2500 GCF_021461385.2 Schistocerca piceifrons | reverse complement strand
AGCTCCAACGCCAGCGCCACAGAAGGACAAAAGCCCCACTTGGGTGCCGAAGCGAACTCTCCAGCACAGCGCACGCGCCAACACATCCGCACAGCTGCGATACAAACCACCAGCGAGAACCGCTGGGGCGACCGAGCAGCAGACGGCGTCGCGGCGCCGAGCGCCGGGCGGCGGCGCATCCTCAACGCACACAGTCCTCATCGGACCAGCACACTGAAGATGTCCACCGCGCTTCGCACCGGGCCCGCGAGGACCTACTTTGGCCGCACGGCGCCGCGCGCAGGGTGCGCCGGCGCGCAGCTGCGACGCCTGCCGCGTCCGTCGGCCGGCGCGCCTGCCACTGGCCGCCCCCACCAGCCGGCTGTAGCGCGTGCGCCCACGCACCGCGCGGCCAGCACGCCGGGAGGCGCCCCCTCACCGGCCGGGGACGGTCCCACCCAGCCACCGCCGCGTATCGCTTCACACCCAGATGCCGTTCAGTTTCGTCGGCATGGTGGGTATCGCTGGAACAACCGGTTAGTACCTCAACCTATCGTCGCCATCACCGATTCACCCCTAGCGAGAACAACCGCACCACAACAGGTTACCATTTGTTCATTTGCGTAACTTCACCAGAAAACGCAGGCGTCCATCGCCATTTGCAACTTCAACGATTATTGCATGCCTGTGTCAGGTGTCACGCCACACTACGTCTGCCCACATACACGCAACAAAATGTGCACGCCTAGACAATACGTGGAAGGTGGCCCCCGTACGTATGCGATGTCCATTGCTCGAACGACTGTCAACCGGCCTCTGTAGCATGTCGCAGATATGGAACGCGGTGCACCATGCCATCACGGTGTGTGAGGAGAGACGACTAGGTCCGAATACATCAACAGACAGCTCATGCTGATCGCCATCCACGGCGTCCGTTCCTCCCACACGTCTCTATGGCGTACCACACTGCAATCCAGCTCTCATAGGGAGACGACACGTAGCTGCGTGCACAATATTTGCACTGTATGGTCCGCCGTTTTTGGGCGCAGTCGTTGTGCGGTCCACACATGTGCCACGATGTATCATTCAGTACATAAGGACGAATGTGCAGTACAGATTGTGGTTCACGCGTACGACATCAGCGGACAGTTGACACAGGCCGCACCACAACGTAGCCTGAGTACGTCGCATGCGAAGGGCATTGAACATGCAAACTTCTCACCACCAGCTTGCGAAGGCAGGGGGCAAGGTGGGGACGTGGGGAGGGGCGGCATGTACGTCCTGCTGCCATCCACATTACAGTGTACAGCAGGAGCATGTGGAAAGTGAGCAAGACTTGCAAGGTGTTTAACATGAAGCGATACACAGGGGTGCGGGCAGTGCGAGTAGCGAACTATATTGCGAGGGTTGCGGGTGGGCAACACTACAGTAATTGAACGAGTCGTATAACAATTACAGAGCAGGTTTAGGCGACAACGTGGGTTACGTTAAGGCGACAACATGGGTTAGGTTAAGGCACAACATGGGTTAGGTTAAGGCACAACATGGGTTAGGTTAAGGCACAACATGGGTTAGGTTAAGGCACAACATGGGTTAGGTTAAGGCACAACATGGGTTAGGTTAAGGCACAACATGGGTTAGGTTAAGGCACAACATGGGTTAGGTTGAGGCACAACATGGGTTAGGTTAAGGCACAACATGGGTTAGGTTGAGGCACAACATGGGTTAGGTTGAGGCACAACATGGGTTAGGTTGAGGCACAACATGGGTTAGGTTAAGGTACAACATGGGTTAGGTTAAGGTACAACATGGGTTAGGTTAAGGTACAACATGGGTTAGGTTAAGGTACAACATGGGTTAGGTTAAGGTACAACATGGGTTAGGTTAAGGTACAACATAGGTTAGGTTAAGGTACAACATAGGTTAGGTTAAGGTACAACATAGGTTAGGTTAAGGTACAACATAGGTTAGGTTAAGGTACAACATAGGTTAGGTTAAGGTACAACATAGGTTAGGTTAAGGTACAACATAGGTTAGGTTAGGTTAGGTTAGGTTACACGTTGTTGTACGGAAAGGTGTAGGGGGTGGGGGGGGGGGCGGGGCGGCAGGTTCGTTGATAGTGATTATAGTAAGTGAATGCTTGTGACATGATCAGATTTGTCACGTCAGGATGCACCTTTGGCTTATTAGAGGCGGCGCTCCAATTCTATGCTTGTGTGAGACCTGTGTCTTTGACTCATGTCATTGTTTGTGCGCTGTGACAGGAGGTACTATTGTGATGTTGGGTGCACCGTTGTATAGGACATGTGTGGGTGTTGGTGCCTGGTCTGCGCAATGGTGGATGTCGAAAGGCTGGGATATTGTATTTTCCGCACGGACCTCCTGGTCTGGTTGTGATAGTGTGGATTGTGTAATGTGGCGGAGAAGATGCACTGGATGTTGTTCCATGCTGGTGCTTACATATTGTATGTGCGCCTGTTAGAAGCAGAGAGTGGTGCGTGATCAGAGTGTCTGGCTGACG
>NW_025727037.1:37500-41137 GCF_021461385.2 Schistocerca piceifrons | reverse complement strand
CTAACCCATGTTGTGCCTTAACCTAACCCATGTTGTGCCTTAACCTAACCCATGTTGTGCCTTAACCTAACCCATGTTGTGCCTTAACCTAACCCATGTTGTGCCTTAACCTAACCCACGTTGTCCCCTAACGTAACCCACGTTGTCCCCTAACGTAACCCACGTTGTCCCCTAACGTAACCCACGTTGTCCCCTAACGTAACCCACGTTGTCCCCTAACGTAACCCACGTTGTCCCCTAACGTAACCCACGTTGTCCCCTAACGTAACCCACGTTGTCGCCTATCGTAACCCACGTTGTCGCCTAAACCTGCTCTGTAATTGTTATACGACTCGTTCAATTAGTGTAGTGTTGCCCACCCGCAACCCTCGCAATATAGTTCGCTACTCGCACTGCCCGCTCCCCTGTGTATCGCTTCATGTTAAACACCTTGCAAGTCTTGCTGACTTTCCACATGCTCCTGCTGTACACTGTAATGTGGATGGCAGCAGGGCGTACATGCCGCCCCCCCCCCCCCCCCACCTCTCCCCACGTCCCCACCTTGCCCCCTGCCTTCGCAAGGTGGTTGGTGACAAGTTTGCATGTTCAATGCCCTTCGCATGCGACGTACGCAGGCTACGTTGTGGTGCGGCCTGTGTCAACTGTCCGCTGATGTCGTACGCGTGAACCACAATCTGTACTGCACATTCGTCCTTATGTACTGAATGATACATCGTGGCACATGTGTGACCGTACAACGACTGCGCCCAAAAACGGCGGACCATACAGTGCAAATATTGTGCACGCAGCTACGTGTCGTCTCCCTATGAGAGCTGGATTGCAGTGTGGTACGCCATAGAGACGTGTGGGAGGAACGGACGCCGTGGATGGCGATCAGCATGAGCTGTCTGTTGATGTATTCGGACCTAGTCGTCTCTCCTCACACACCGTGATGGCATGGTGCAGCGCGTTCCATATCTGCGACATGCTACAGAAGCCGGTTGACAGTCGTTCGAGCAATGGACATCGCATACGTACGGGGGCCACCTTCCACGTATTGTCTAGGCGTGCACATTTTGTTGCGTGTATGTGGGCAGACGTAGTGTGGCGTGACACCTGACACAGGCATGCAATAATGGTTGAAGTTGCAAATGGCGATGGACGCCTACGTTTTCTGGTGAAGTTACGCAAATGAAGAAATGGTAACCCGTTGTGGTGCGGTTGTTCTCGCTAGGGGTGAATCGGTGATGGCGACGATAGGTTGAGGTACTAACCGGTTGTTCCAGCGATACCCACCATGCCGACGAAACTGAACGGCATCTGGGTGTGAAGCGATACGCGGCGGTGGCTGGGTGGGACCGTCCCCGGCCGGTGAGGGGGCGCCTCCCGGCGTGCTGGCCGCGCGGTGCGTGGGCGCACGCGCTACAGCCGGCTGGTGGGGGCGGCCAGTGGCAGGCGCGCCGGCCGACGGACGCGGCAGGCGTCGCAGCTGCGCGCCGGCGCACCCTGCGCGCGGCGCCGTGCGGCCAAAGTAGGTCCTCGCGGGCCCGGTGCGAAGCGCGGTGGACATCTGCAGTGTGCTGGTCCGATTGAGGACTGTGTGCGTTGAGGATGCGCCGCCGCCCGGCGCTCGGCGCCGCGACGCCGTCTGCTGCTCGGTCGCCCCAGCGGTTCTCGCTGGTGGTTTGTATCGCAGCTGTGCGGATGTGTTGGCGTGTGCGCTGTGCTGGGAGAGTTCGCTTCGGCACCCAAGTGGGGCTTTTGTCCTTCTGTGGCGCTGGCGTTGGAGCTGCCGGTCACCGTAGGTGGCGCGTGTTGTCTCCCGCCGGCAATGCCACGACAGCACGCTCCCGGGCCTCTGTCGGCAGCGGCAAGCTCAGTTGGGAGCACGGGTGGTCGCACCGAAAGCGTCTACTCGCCTAACTCCGGGCGATTGCGCCTCTCTCGAACCCGACCAAGTACTTGGGACGGCGCTGCGCGCCGCCGGGACCTGAGAGGGTTTCGAGGTGTATTGTGCAGGGGAGCTCAGCCTCCTCCTGTTTGCAGAATGATTGAGCGGACGCTTGCGTGTTCGCGCGGGCCCCCGGGACACACTCCCGGGCGGCCGGCTGCTCAGCTCTAGTTGACGCAGCTCCCTGGTTGATCCTGCCAGTAGTCATATGCTTGTCTCAAAGATTAAGCCATGCATGTCTCAGTACAAGCCGCATTAAGGTGAAACCGCGAATGGCTCATTAAATCAGTTATGGTTCCTTAGATCGTACCCACGTTACTTGGATAACTGTGGTAATTCTAGAGCTAATACATGCAAACAGAGTCCCGACCAGAGATGGAAGGGACGCTTTTATTAGATCAAAACCAATCGGTCGGCTCGTCCGGTCCGTTTGCCTTGGTGACTCTGAATAACTTTGGGCTGATCGCACGGTCCTCGTACCGGCGACGCATCTTTCAAATGTCTGCCTTATCAACTGTCGATGGTAGGTTCTGCGCCTACCATGGTTGTAACGGGTAACGGGGAATCAGGGTTCGATTCCGGAGAGGGAGCCTGAGAAACGGCTACCACATCCAAGGAAGGCAGCAGGCGCGCAAATTACCCACTCCCGGCACGGGGAGGTAGTGACGAAAAATAACGATACGGGACTCATCCGAGGCCCCGTAATCGGAATGAGTACACTTTAAATCCTTTAACGAGTATCTATTGGAGGGCAAGTCTGGTGCCAGCAGCCGCGGTAATTCCAGCTCCAATAGCGTATATTAAAGTTGTTGCGGTTAAAAAGCTCGTAGTTGGATTTGTGTCCCACGCTGTTGGTTCACCGCCCGTCGGTGTTTAACTGGCATGTATCGTGGGACGTCCTGCCGGTGGGGCGAGCCGAAGGCGTGCGACCGCCCCGTGCGTGCTCGTGCGTCCCGAGGCGGACCCCGTTGAAATCCTACCAGGGTGCTCTTTATTGAGTGTCTCGGTGGGCCGGCACGTTTACTTTGAACAAATTAGAGTGCTTAAAGCAGGCAAGCCCGCCTGAATACTGTGTGCATGGAATAATGGAATAGGACCTCGGTTCTATTTTGTTGGTTTTCGGAACCCGAGGTAATGATTAATAGGGACAGGCGGGGGCATTCGTATTGCGACGTTAGAGGTGAAATTCTTGGATCGTCGCAAGACGAACAGAAGCGAAAGCATTTGCCAAGTATGTTTTCATTAATCAAGAACGAAAGTTAGAGGTTCGAAGGCGATCAGATACCGCCCTAGTTCTAACCATAAACGATGCCAGCCAGCGATCCGCCGCAGTTCCTCCGATGACTCGGCGGGCAGCCTCCGGGAAACCAAAGCTTTTGGGTTCCGGGGGAAGTATGGTTGCAAAGCTGAAACTTAAAGGAATTGACGGAAGGGCACCACCAGGAGTGGAGCCTGCGGCTTAATTTGACTCAACACGGGAAACCTCACCAGGCCCGGACACCGGAAGGATTGACAGATTGATAGCTCTTTCTTGATTCGGTGGGTGGTGGTGCATGGCCGTTCTTAGTTGGTGGAGCGATTTGTCTGGTTAATTCCGATAACGAACGAGACTCTAGCCTGCTAACTAGTCGCGTGACATCCTTCGTGCTGTCAGCGATTACTTTTCTTCTTAGAGGGACAGGCGGCTTCTAGCCGCACGAGATTGAG
>NW_025727037.1:25000-30000 GCF_021461385.2 Schistocerca piceifrons | reverse complement strand
AACCTAACCCATGTTGTGCCTTAACCTAACCCATGTTGTCCCCTAACCTAACCCATGTTGTGCCTTAACCTAACCCATGTTGTCCCCTAACCTAACCCATGTTGTCCCCTAACCTAACCCATGTTGTGCCTTAACCTAACCCATGTTGTGCCTTAACCTAACCCATGTTGTCCCCTAACCTAACCCAAGTTGTCCCCTAACCTAACCCATGTTGTCCCCTAACCTAACCCATGTTGTGCCTTAACCTAACCCATGTTGTGCCTTAACCTAACCCATGTTGTGCCTTAACCTAACCCATGTTGTCCCCTAACCTAACCCATGTTGTCCCCTAACCTAACCCATGTTGTGCCTTAACCTAACCCATGTTGTCCCCTAACCTAACCCATGTTGTGCCTTAACCTAACCCATGTTGTCCCCTAACCTAACCCATGTTGTCCCCTAACCTAACCCATGTTGTCCCCTAACCTAACCCATGTTGTGCCTTAACCTAACCCATGTTGTGCCTTAACCTAACCCATGTTGTCCCCTAACCTAACCCATGTTGTCCCCTAACCTAACCCATGTTGTCCCCTAACCTAACCCATGTTGTCCCCTAACCTAACCCATGTTGTCCCCTAACCTAACCCATGTTGTCCCCTAACCTAACCCATGTTGTCCCCTAACCTAACCCATGTTGTCCCCTAACCTAACCCATGTTGTCCCCTAACCTAACCCATGTTGTCCCCTAACCTAACCCATGTTGTGCCCTAACCTAACCCATGTTGTGCCCTAACCTAACCCATGTTGTGCCCTAACCTAACCCATGTTGTGCCTTAACCTAACCCATGTTGTGCCTTAACCTAACCCATGTTGTCCCCTAACCTAACCCAAGTTGTCCCCTAACCTAACCCATGTTGTCCCCTAACCTAACCCATGTTGTGCCTTAACCTAACCCATGTTGTGCCTTAACCTAACCCATGTTGTGCCTTAACCTAACCCATGTTGTCCCCTAACCTAACCCATGTTGTCCCCTAACCTAACCCATGTTGTGCCTTAACCTAACCCATGTTGTCCCCTAACCTAACCCATGTTGTGCCTTAACCTAACCCATGTTGTCCCCTAACCTAACCCATGTTGTCCCCTAACCTAACCCATGTTGTCCCCTAACCTAACCCATGTTGTGCCTTAACCTAACCCATGTTGTGCCTTAACCTAACCCATGTTGTGCCGTAACCTAACCCATGTTGTGCCTTAACCTAACCCATGTTGTGCCTTAACCTAACCCATGTTGTGCCTTAACCTAACCCATGTTGTGCCTTAACCTAACCCATGTTGTGCCTTAACCTAACCCACGTTGTCCCCTAACGTAACCCACGTTGTCCCCTAACGTAACCCACGTTGTCCCCTAACGTAACCCACGTTGTCCCCTAACGTAACCCACGTTGTCCCCTAACGTAACCCACGTTGTCCCCTAACGTAACCCACGTTGTCCCCTAACGTAACCCACGTTGTCGCCTATCGTAACCCACGTTGTCGCCTAAACCTGCTCTGTAATTGTTATACGACTCGTTCAATTAGTGTAGTGTTGCCCACCCGCAACCCTCGCAATATAGTTCGCTACTCGCACTGCCCGCTCCCCTGTGTATCGCTTCATGTTAAACACCTTGCAAGTCTTGCTGACTTTCCACATGCTCCTGCTGTACACTGTAATGTGGATGGCAGCAGGGCGTACATGCCGCCCCCCCCCCCCCCCACCTCTCCCCACGTCCCCACCTTGCCCCCTGCCTTCGCAAGGTGGTTGGTGACAAGTTTGCATGTTCAATGCCCTTCGCATGCGACGTACGCAGGCTACGTTGTGGTGCGGCCTGTGTCAACTGTCCGCTGATGTCGTACGCGTGAACCACAATCTGTACTGCACATTCGTCCTTATGTACTGAATGATACATCGTGGCACATGTGTGACCGTACAACGACTGCGCCCAAAAACGGCGGACCATACAGTGCAAATATTGTGCACGCAGCTACGTGTCGTCTCCCTATGAGAGCTGGATTGCAGTGTGGTACGCCATAGAGACGTGTGGGAGGAACGGACGCCGTGGATGGCGATCAGCATGAGCTGTCTGTTGATGTATTCGGACCTAGTCGTCTCTCCTCACACACCGTGATGGCATGGTGCAGCGCGTTCCATATCTGCGACATGCTACAGAAGCCGGTTGACAGTCGTTCGAGCAATGGACATCGCATACGTACGGGGGCCACCTTCCACGTATTGTCTAGGCGTGCACATTTTGTTGCGTGTATGTGGGCAGACGTAGTGTGGCGTGACACCTGACACAGGCATGCAATAATGGTTGAAGTTGCAAATGGCGATGGACGCCTACGTTTTCTGGTGAAGTTACGCAAATGAAGAAATGGTAACCCGTTGTGGTGCGGTTGTTCTCGCTAGGGGTGAATCGGTGATGGCGACGATAGGTTGAGGTACTAACCGGTTGTTCCAGCGATACCCACCATGCCGACGAAACTGAACGGCATCTGGGTGTGAAGCGATACGCGGCGGTGGCTGGGTGGGACCGTCCCCGGCCGGTGAGGGGGCGCCTCCCGGCGTGCTGGCCGCGCGGTGCGTGGGCGCACGCGCTACAGCCGGCTGGTGGGGGCGGCCAGTGGCAGGCGCGCCGGCCGACGGACGCGGCAGGCGTCGCAGCTGCGCGCCGGCGCACCCTGCGCGCGGCGCCGTGCGGCCAAAGTAGGTCCTCGCGGGCCCGGTGCGAAGCGCGGTGGACATCTGCAGTGTGCTGGTCCGATTGAGGACTGTGTGCGTTGAGGATGCGCCGCCGCCCGGCGCTCGGCGCCGCGACGCCGTCTGCTGCTCGGTCGCCCCAGCGGTTCTCGCTGGTGGTTTGTATCGCAGCTGTGCGGATGTGTTGGCGTGTGCGCTGTGCTGGGAGAGTTCGCTTCGGCACCCAAGTGGGGCTTTTGTCCTTCTGTGGCGCTGGCGTTGGAGCTGCCGGTCACCGTAGGTGGCGCGTGTTGTCTCCCGCCGGCAATGCCACGACAGCACGCTCCCGGGCCTCTGTCGGCAGCGGCAAGCTCAGTTGGGAGCACGGGTGGTCGCACCGAAAGCGTCTACTCGCCTAACTCCGGGCGATTGCGCCTCTCTCGAACCCGACCAAGTACTTGGGACGGCGCTGCGCGCCGCCGGGACCTGAGAGGGTTTCGAGGTGTATTGTGCAGGGGAGCTCAGCCTCCTCCTGTTTGCAGAATGATTGAGCGGACGCTTGCGTGTTCGCGCGGGCCCCCGGGACACACTCCCGGGCGGCCGGCTGCTCAGCTCTAGTTGACGCAGCTCCCTGGTTGATCCTGCCAGTAGTCATATGCTTGTCTCAAAGATTAAGCCATGCATGTCTCAGTACAAGCCGCATTAAGGTGAAACCGCGAATGGCTCATTAAATCAGTTATGGTTCCTTAGATCGTACCCACGTTACTTGGATAACTGTGGTAATTCTAGAGCTAATACATGCAAACAGAGTCCCGACCAGAGATGGAAGGGACGCTTTTATTAGATCAAAACCAATCGGTCGGCTCGTCCGGTCCGTTTGCCTTGGTGACTCTGAATAACTTTGGGCTGATCGCACGGTCCTCGTACCGGCGACGCATCTTTCAAATGTCTGCCTTATCAACTGTCGATGGTAGGTTCTGCGCCTACCATGGTTGTAACGGGTAACGGGGAATCAGGGTTCGATTCCGGAGAGGGAGCCTGAGAAACGGCTACCACATCCAAGGAAGGCAGCAGGCGCGCAAATTACCCACTCCCGGCACGGGGAGGTAGTGACGAAAAATAACGATACGGGACTCATCCGAGGCCCCGTAATCGGAATGAGTACACTTTAAATCCTTTAACGAGTATCTATTGGAGGGCAAGTCTGGTGCCAGCAGCCGCGGTAATTCCAGCTCCAATAGCGTATATTAAAGTTGTTGCGGTTAAAAAGCTCGTAGTTGGATTTGTGTCCCACGCTGTTGGTTCACCGCCCGTCGGTGTTTAACTGGCATGTATCGTGGGACGTCCTGCCGGTGGGGCGAGCCGAAGGCGTGCGACCGCCCCGTGCGTGCTCGTGCGTCCCGAGGCGGACCCCGTTGAAATCCTACCAGGGTGCTCTTTATTGAGTGTCTCGGTGGGCCGGCACGTTTACTTTGAACAAATTAGAGTGCTTAAAGCAGGCAAGCCCGCCTGAATACTGTGTGCATGGAATAATGGAATAGGACCTCGGTTCTATTTTGTTGGTTTTCGGAACCCGAGGTAATGATTAATAGGGACAGGCGGGGGCATTCGTATTGCGACGTTAGAGGTGAAATTCTTGGATCGTCGCAAGACGAACAGAAGCGAAAGCATTTGCCAAGTATGTTTTCATTAATCAAGAACGAAAGTTAGAGGTTCGAAGGCGATCAGATACCGCCCTAGTTCTAACCATAAACGATGCCAGCCAGCGATCCGCCGCAGTTCCTCCGATGACTCGGCGGGCAGCCTCCGGGAAACCAAAGCTTTTGGGTTCCGGGGGAAGTATGGTTGCAAAGCTGAAACTTAAAGGAATTGACGGAAGGGCACCACCAGGAGTGGAGCCTGCGGCTTAATTTGACTCAACACGGGAAACCTCACCAGGCCCGGACACCGGAAGGATTGACAGATTGATAGCTCTTTCTTGATTCGGTGGGTGGTGGTGCATGGCCGTTCTTAGTTGGTGGAGCGATTTGTCTGGTTAATTCCGATAACGAACGAGACTCTAGCCTGCTAACTAGTCGCGTGACATCCTTCGTGCTGTCAGCGATTACTTTTCTTCTTAGAGGGACAGGCGGCTTCTAGCCGCACGAGATTGAGCAATAACAGGTCTGTGATGCCCTTAGATGTTCTGGGCCGCACGCGCGCTACACTGAAGGAATCAGCGTGTCTTCCTAGGCCGAAAGGTCGGGGTAACCCGCTGAACCTCCTTCGTGCTAGGGATTGGGGCTTGCAATTGTTCCCCATGAAC
>NW_025727037.1:12500-17500 GCF_021461385.2 Schistocerca piceifrons | reverse complement strand
CCCATGTTGTGCCTTAACCTAACCCATGTTGTCCCCTAACCTAACCCAAGTTGTCCCCTAACCTAACCCATGTTGTCCCCTAACCTAACCCATGTTGTGCCTTAACCTAACCCATGTTGTGCCTTAACCTAACCCATGTTGTGCCTTAACCTAACCCATGTTGTCCCCTAACCTAACCCATGTTGTCCCCTAACCTAACCCATGTTGTGCCTTAACCTAACCCATGTTGTCCCCTAACCTAACCCATGTTGTGCCTTAACCTAACCCATGTTGTCCCCTAACCTAACCCATGTTGTCCCCTAACCTAACCCATGTTGTCCCCCTAACCTAACCCATGTTGTGCCTTAACCTAACCCATGTTGTGCCTTAACCTAACCCATGTTGTCCCCTAACCTAACCCATGTTGTCCCCTAACCTAACCCATGTTGTCCCCTAACCTAACCCATGTTGTCCCCTTAACCTAACCCATGTTGTCCCCTAACCTAACCCATGTTGTCCCCCTAACCTAACCCATGTTGTCCCCTAACCTAACCCATGTTGTCCCCTAACCTAACCCATGTTGTCCCCTAACCTAACCCATGTTGTCCCCTAACCTAACCCATGTTGTGCCCTAACCTAACCCATGTTGTGCCCTAACCTAACCCATGTTGTGCCACTAACCTAACCCATGTTGTGCCTTAACCTAACCCATGTTGTGCCTTAACCTAACCCATGTTGTCCCCTAACCTAACCCAAGTTGTCCCCTAACCTAACCCATGTTGTCCCCTAACCTAACCCATGTTGTGCCTTAACCTAACCCATGTTGTGCCTTAACCTAACCCATGTTGTGCCTTAACCTAACCCATGTTGTCCCCTAACCTAACCCATGTTGTCCCCCTAACCTAACCCATGTTGTGCCTTAACCTAACCCATGTTGTCCCCTAACCCTAACCCATGTTGTGCCTTAACCTAACCCATGTTGTCCCCTAACCTAACCCATGTTGTCCCCTAACCTAACCCATGTTGTCCCCTAACCTAACCCATGTTGTGCCTTAACCTAACCCATGTTGTGCCTTAACCTAACCCATGTTGTGCCGTAACCTAACCCATGTTGTGCCTTAACCTAACCCATGTTGTGCCTTAACCTAACCCATGTTGTGCCTTAACCTAACCCATGTTGTGCCTTAACCTAACCCATGTTGTGCCTTAACCTAACCCACGTTGTCCCCCTAACGTAACCCACGTTGTCCCCTAACGTAACCCACGTTGTCCCCTAACGTAACCCACGTTGTCCCCTAACGTAACCCACGTTGTCCCCTAACGTAACCCACGTTGTCCCCTAACGTAACCCACGTTGTCCCCTAACGTAACCCACGTTGTCGCCTATCGTAACCCACGTTGTCGCCTAAACCTGCTCTGTAATTGTTATACGACTCGTTCAATTAGTGTAGTGTTGCCCACCCGCAACCCTCGCAATATAGTTCGCTACTCGCACTGCCCGCTCCCCTGTGTATCGCTTCATGTTAAACACCTTGCAAGTCTTGCTGACTTTCCACATGCTCCTGCTGTACACTGTAATGTGGATGGCAGCAGGGCGTACATGCCGCCCCCCCCCCCCCCCCACCTCTCCCCACGTCCCCACCTTGCCCCCTGCCTTCGCAAGGTGGTTGGTGACAAGTTTGCATGTTCAATGCCCTTCGCATGCGACGTACGCAGGCTACGTTGTGGTGCGGCCTGTGTCAACTGTCCGCTGATGTCGTACGCGTGAACCACAATCTGTACTGCACATTCGTCCTTATGTACTGAATGATACATCGTGGCACATGTGTGACCGTACAACGACTGCGCCCAAAAACGGCGGACCATACAGTGCAAATATTGTGCACGCAGCTACGTGTCGTCTCCCTATGAGAGCTGGATTGCAGTGTGGTACGCCATAGAGACGTGTGGGAGGAACGGACGCCGTGGATGGCGATCAGCATGAGCTGTCTGTTGATGTATTCGGACCTAGTCGTCTCTCCTCACACACCGTGATGGCATGGTGCAGCGCGTTCCATATCTGCGACATGCTACAGAAGCCGGTTGACAGTCGTTCGAGCAATGGACATCGCATACGTACGGGGGGCCACCTTCCACGTATTGTCTAGGCGTGCACATTTTGTTGCGTGTATGTGGGCAGACGTAGTGTGGCGTGACACCTGACACAGGCATGCAATAATGGTTGAAGTTGCAAATGGCGATGGACGCCTACGTTTTCTGGTGAAGTTACGCAAATGAAGAAATGGTAACCCGTTGTGGTGCGGTTGTTCTCGCTAGGGGTGAATCGGTGATGGCGACGATAGGTTGAGGTACTAACCGGTTGTTCCAGCGATACCCACCATGCCGACGAAACTGAACGGCATCTGGGTGTGAAGCGATACGCGGCGGTGGCTGGGTGGGACCGTCCCCGGCCGGTGAGGGGGCGCCTCCCGGCGTGCTGGCCGCGCGGTGCGTGGGCGCACGCGCTACAGCCGGCTGGTGGGGGCGGCCAGTGGCAGGCGCGCCGGCCGACGGACGCGGCAGGCGTCGCAGCTGCGCGCCGGCGCACCCTGCGCGCGGCGCCGTGCGGCCAAAGTAGGTCCTCGCGGGCCCGGTGCGAAGCGCGGTGGACATCTGCAGTGTGCTGGTCCGATTGAGGACTGTGTGCGTTGAGGATGCGCCGCCGCCCGGCGCTCGGCGCCGCGACGCCGTCTGCTGCTCGGTCGCCCCAGCGGTTCTCGCTGGTGGTTTGTATCGCAGCTGTGCGGATGTGTTGGCGTGTGCGCTGTGCTGGGAGAGTTCGCTTCGGCACCCAAGTGGGGCTTTTGTCCTTCTGTGGCGCTGGCGTTGGAGCTGCCGGTCACCGTAGGTGGCGCGTGTTGTCTCCCGCCGGCAATGCCACGACAGCACGCTCCCGGGCCTCTGTCGGCAGCGGCAAGCTCAGTTGGGAGCACGGGTGGTCGCACCGAAAGCGTCTACTCGCCTAACTCCGGGCGATTGCGCCTCTCTCGAACCCGACCAAGTACTTGGGACGGCGCTGCGCGCCGCCGGGACCTGAGAGGGTTTCGAGGTGTATTGTGCAGGGGAGCTCAGCCTCCTCCTGTTTGCAGAATGATTGAGCGGACGCTTGCGTGTTCGCGCGGGCCCCCGGGACACACTCCCGGGCGGCCGGCTGCTCAGCTCTAGTTGACGCAGCTCCCTGGTTGATCCTGCCAGTAGTCATATGCTTGTCTCAAAGATTAAGCCATGCATGTCTCAGTACAAGCCGCATTAAGGTGAAACCGCGAATGGCTCATTAAATCAGTTATGGTTCCTTAGATCGTACCCACGTTACTTGGATAACTGTGGTAATTCTAGAGCTAATACATGCAAACAGAGTCCCGACCAGAGATGGAAGGGACGCTTTTATTAGATCAAAACCAATCGGTCGGCTCGTCCGGTCCGTTTGCCTTGGTGACTCTGAATAACTTTGGGCTGATCGCACGGTCCTCGTACCGGCGACGCATCTTTCAAATGTCTGCCTTATCAACTGTCGATGGTAGGTTCTGCGCCTACCATGGTTGTAACGGGTAACGGGGAATCAGGGTTCGATTCCGGAGAGGGAGCCTGAGAAACGGCTACCACATCCAAGGAAGGCAGCAGGCGCGCAAATTACCCACTCCCGGCACGGGGAGGTAGTGACGAAAAATAACGATACGGGACTCATCCGAGGCCCCGTAATCGGAATGAGTACACTTTAAATCCTTTAACGAGTATCTATTGGAGGGCAAGTCTGGTGCCAGCAGCCGCGGTAATTCCAGCTCCAATAGCGTATATTAAAGTTGTTGCGGTTAAAAAGCTCGTAGTTGGATTTGTGTCCCACGCTGTTGGTTCACCGCCCGTCGGTGTTTAACTGGCATGTATCGTGGGACGTCCTGCCGGTGGGGCGAGCCGAAGGCGTGCGACCGCCCCGTGCGTGCTCGTGCGTCCCGAGGCGGACCCCGTTGAAATCCTACCAGGGTGCTCTTTATTGAGTGTCTCGGTGGGCCGGCACGTTTACTTTGAACAAATTAGAGTGCTTAAAGCAGGCAAGCCCGCCTGAATACTGTGTGCATGGAATAATGGAATAGGACCTCGGTTCTATTTTGTTGGTTTTCGGAACCCGAGGTAATGATTAATAGGGACAGGCGGGGGCATTCGTATTGCGACGTTAGAGGTGAAATTCTTGGATCGTCGCAAGACGAACAGAAGCGAAAGCATTTGCCAAGTATGTTTTCATTAATCAAGAACGAAAGTTAGAGGTTCGAAGGCGATCAGATACCGCCCTAGTTCTAACCATAAACGATGCCAGCCAGCGATCCGCCGCAGTTCCTCCGATGACTCGGCGGGCAGCCTCCGGGAAACCAAAGCTTTTGGGTTCCGGGGGAAGTATGGTTGCAAAGCTGAAACTTAAAGGAATTGACGGAAGGGCACCACCAGGAGTGGAGCCTGCGGCTTAATTTGACTCAACACGGGAAACCTCACCAGGCCCGGACACCGGAAGGATTGACAGATTGATAGCTCTTTCTTGATTCGGTGGGTGGTGGTGCATGGCCGTTCTTAGTTGGTGGAGCGATTTGTCTGGTTAATTCCGATAACGAACGAGACTCTAGCCTGCTAACTAGTCGCGTGACATCCTTCGTGCTGTCAGCGATTACTTTTCTTCTTAGAGGGACAGGCGGCTTCTAGCCGCACGAGATTGAGCAATAACAGGTCTGTGATGCCCTTAGATGTTCTGGGCCGCACGCGCGCTACACTGAAGGAATCAGCGTGTCTTCCTAGGCCGAAAGGTCGGGGTAACCCGCTGAACCTCCTTCGTGCTAGGGATTGGGGCTTGCAATTGTTCCCCATGAACGAGGAATTCCCAGTAAGCGCGAGTCATAAGCTCGCGTTGATTACGTCCCTGCCCTTTGTACACACCGCCCGTCGCTACTACCGATTGAATGATTTAGTGAGGTCTTCGGACTGGTACGCGGCATTGACTC
>NW_025727037.1:0-5000 GCF_021461385.2 Schistocerca piceifrons | reverse complement strand
GCCTTAACCTAACCCATGTTGTGCCTTAACCTAACCCATGTTGTCCCCTAACCTAACCCATGTTGTCCCCTAACCTAACCCATGTTGTGCCTTAACCTAACCCATGTTGTCCCCTAACCTAACCCATGTTGTGCCTTAACCTAACCCATGTTGTCCCCTAACCTAACCCATGTTGTCCCCTAACCTAACCCATGTTGTCCCCTAACCTAACCCATGTTGTGCCTTAACCTAACCCATGTTGTGCCTTAACCTAACCCATGTTGTCCCCTAACCTAACCCATGTTGTCCCCTAACCTAACCCATGTTGTCCCCTAACCTAACCCATGTTGTCCCCTAACCTAACCCATGTTGTCCCCTAACCTAACCCATGTTGTCCCCTAACCTAACCCATGTTGTCCCCTAACCTAACCCATGTTGTCCCCTAACCTAACCCATGTTGTCCCCTAACCTAACCCATGTTGTCCCCTAACCTAACCCATGTTGTGCCCTAACCTAACCCATGTTGTGCCCTAACCTAACCCATGTTGTGCCCTAACCTAACCCATGTTGTGCCTTAACCTAACCCATGTTGTGCCTTAACCTAACCCATGTTGTCCCCTAACCTAACCCAAGTTGTCCCCTAACCTAACCCATGTTGTCCCCTAACCTAACCCATGTTGTGCCTTAACCTAACCCATGTTGTGCCTTAACCTAACCCATGTTGTGCCTTAACCTAACCCATGTTGTCCCCTAACCTAACCCATGTTGTCCCCTAACCTAACCCATGTTGTGCCTTAACCTAACCCATGTTGTCCCCTAACCTAACCCATGTTGTGCCTTAACCTAACCCATGTTGTCCCCTAACCTAACCCATGTTGTCCCCTAACCTAACCCATGTTGTCCCCTAACCTAACCCATGTTGTGCCTTAACCTAACCCATGTTGTGCCTTAACCTAACCCATGTTGTGCCGTAACCTAACCCATGTTGTGCCTTAACCTAACCCATGTTGTGCCTTAACCTAACCCATGTTGTGCCTTAACCTAACCCATGTTGTGCCTTAACCTAACCCATGTTGTGCCTTAACCTAACCCACGTTGTCCCCTAACGTAACCCACGTTGTCCCCTAACGTAACCCACGTTGTCCCCTAACGTAACCCACGTTGTCCCCTAACGTAACCCACGTTGTCCCCTAACGTAACCCACGTTGTCCCCTAACGTAACCCACGTTGTCCCCTAACGTAACCCACGTTGTCGCCTATCGTAACCCACGTTGTCGCCTAAACCTGCTCTGTAATTGTTATACGACTCGTTCAATTAGTGTAGTGTTGCCCACCCGCAACCCTCGCAATATAGTTCGCTACTCGCACTGCCCGCTCCCCTGTGTATCGCTTCATGTTAAACACCTTGCAAGTCTTGCTGACTTTCCACATGCTCCTGCTGTACACTGTAATGTGGATGGCAGCAGGGCGTACATGCCGCCCCCCCCCCCCCCCCACCTCTCCCCACGTCCCCACCTTGCCCCCTGCCTTCGCAAGGTGGTTGGTGACAAGTTTGCATGTTCAATGCCCTTCGCATGCGACGTACGCAGGCTACGTTGTGGTGCGGCCTGTGTCAACTGTCCGCTGATGTCGTACGCGTGAACCACAATCTGTACTGCACATTCGTCCTTATGTACTGAATGATACATCGTGGCACATGTGTGACCGTACAACGACTGCGCCCAAAAACGGCGGACCATACAGTGCAAATATTGTGCACGCAGCTACGTGTCGTCTCCCTATGAGAGCTGGATTGCAGTGTGGTACGCCATAGAGACGTGTGGGAGGAACGGACGCCGTGGATGGCGATCAGCATGAGCTGTCTGTTGATGTATTCGGACCTAGTCGTCTCTCCTCACACACCGTGATGGCATGGTGCAGCGCGTTCCATATCTGCGACATGCTACAGAAGCCGGTTGACAGTCGTTCGAGCAATGGACATCGCATACGTACGGGGGCCACCTTCCACGTATTGTCTAGGCGTGCACATTTTGTTGCGTGTATGTGGGCA
Source organism: Schistocerca piceifrons (assembly GCF_021461385.2). Taxonomy (NCBI): domain Eukaryota; kingdom Metazoa; phylum Arthropoda; class Insecta; order Orthoptera; family Acrididae; genus Schistocerca; species Schistocerca piceifrons. The sequence continues at coordinate 2,971 of NW_025727037.1, read as the reverse complement.
GACGTAGTGTGGCGTGACACCTGACACAGGCATGCAATAATGGTTGAAGTTGCAAATGGCGATGGACGCCTACGTTTTCTGGTGAAGTTACGCAAATGAAGAAATGGTAACCCGTTGTGGTGCGGTTGTTCTCGCTAGGGGTGAATCGGTGATGGCGACGATAGGTTGAGGTACTAACCGGTTGTTCCAGCGATACCCACCATGCCGACGAAACTGAACGGCATCTGGGTGTGAAGCGATACGCGGCGGTGGCTGGGTGGGACCGTCCCCGGCCGGTGAGGGGGCGCCTCCCGGCGTGCTGGCCGCGCGGTGCGTGGGCGCACGCGCTACAGCCGGCTGGTGGGGGCGGCCAGTGGCAGGCGCGCCGGCCGACGGACGCGGCAGGCGTCGCAGCTGCGCGCCGGCGCACCCTGCGCGCGGCGCCGTGCGGCCAAAGTAGGTCCTCGCGGGCCCGGTGCGAAGCGCGGTGGACATCTGCAGTGTGCTGGTCCGATTGAGGACTGTGTGCGTTGAGGATGCGCCGCCGCCCGGCGCTCGGCGCCGCGACGCCGTCTGCTGCTCGGTCGCCCCAGCGGTTCTCGCTGGTGGTTTGTATCGCAGCTGTGCGGATGTGTTGGCGTGTGCGCTGTGCTGGGAGAGTTCGCTTCGGCACCCAAGTGGGGCTTTTGTCCTTCTGTGGCGCTGGCGTTGGAGCTGCCGGTCACCGTAGGTGGCGCGTGTTGTCTCCCGCCGGCAATGCCACGACAGCACGCTCCCGGGCCTCTGTCGGCAGCGGCAAGCTCAGTTGGGAGCACGGGTGGTCGCACCGAAAGCGTCTACTCGCCTAACTCCGGGCGATTGCGCCTCTCTCGAACCCGACCAAGTACTTGGGACGGCGCTGCGCGCCGCCGGGACCTGAGAGGGTTTCGAGGTGTATTGTGCAGGGGAGCTCAGCCTCCTCCTGTTTGCAGAATGATTGAGCGGACGCTTGCGTGTTCGCGCGGGCCCCCGGGACACACTCCCGGGCGGCCGGCTGCTCAGCTCTAGTTGACGCAGCTCCCTGGTTGATCCTGCCAGTAGTCATATGCTTGTCTCAAAGATTAAGCCATGCATGTCTCAGTACAAGCCGCATTAAGGTGAAACCGCGAATGGCTCATTAAATCAGTTATGGTTCCTTAGATCGTACCCACGTTACTTGGATAACTGTGGTAATTCTAGAGCTAATACATGCAAACAGAGTCCCGACCAGAGATGGAAGGGACGCTTTTATTAGATCAAAACCAATCGGTCGGCTCGTCCGGTCCGTTTGCCTTGGTGACTCTGAATAACTTTGGGCTGATCGCACGGTCCTCGTACCGGCGACGCATCTTTCAAATGTCTGCCTTATCAACTGTCGATGGTAGGTTCTGCGCCTACCATGGTTGTAACGGGTAACGGGGAATCAGGGTTCGATTCCGGAGAGGGAGCCTGAGAAACGGCTACCACATCCAAGGAAGGCAGCAGGCGCGCAAATTACCCACTCCCGGCACGGGGAGGTAGTGACGAAAAATAACGATACGGGACTCATCCGAGGCCCCGTAATCGGAATGAGTACACTTTAAATCCTTTAACGAGTATCTATTGGAGGGCAAGTCTGGTGCCAGCAGCCGCGGTAATTCCAGCTCCAATAGCGTATATTAAAGTTGTTGCGGTTAAAAAGCTCGTAGTTGGATTTGTGTCCCACGCTGTTGGTTCACCGCCCGTCGGTGTTTAACTGGCATGTATCGTGGGACGTCCTGCCGGTGGGGCGAGCCGAAGGCGTGCGACCGCCCCGTGCGTGCTCGTGCGTCCCGAGGCGGACCCCGTTGAAATCCTACCAGGGTGCTCTTTATTGAGTGTCTCGGTGGGCCGGCACGTTTACTTTGAACAAATTAGAGTGCTTAAAGCAGGCAAGCCCGCCTGAATACTGTGTGCATGGAATAATGGAATAGGACCTCGGTTCTATTTTGTTGGTTTTCGGAACCCGAGGTAATGATTAATAGGGACAGGCGGGGGCATTCGTATTGCGACGTTAGAGGTGAAATTCTTGGATCGTCGCAAGACGAACAGAAGCGAAAGCATTTGCCAAGTATGTTTTCATTAATCAAGAACGAAAGTTAGAGGTTCGAAGGCGATCAGATACCGCCCTAGTTCTAACCATAAACGATGCCAGCCAGCGATCCGCCGCAGTTCCTCCGATGACTCGGCGGGCAGCCTCCGGGAAACCAAAGCTTTTGGGTTCCGGGGGAAGTATGGTTGCAAAGCTGAAACTTAAAGGAATTGACGGAAGGGCACCACCAGGAGTGGAGCCTGCGGCTTAATTTGACTCAACACGGGAAACCTCACCAGGCCCGGACACCGGAAGGATTGACAGATTGATAGCTCTTTCTTGATTCGGTGGGTGGTGGTGCATGGCCGTTCTTAGTTGGTGGAGCGATTTGTCTGGTTAATTCCGATAACGAACGAGACTCTAGCCTGCTAACTAGTCGCGTGACATCCTTCGTGCTGTCAGCGATTACTTTTCTTCTTAGAGGGACAGGCGGCTTCTAGCCGCACGAGATTGAGCAATAACAGGTCTGTGATGCCCTTAGATGTTCTGGGCCGCACGCGCGCTACACTGAAGGAATCAGCGTGTCTTCCTAGGCCGAAAGGTCGGGGTAACCCGCTGAACCTCCTTCGTGCTAGGGATTGGGGCTTGCAATTGTTCCCCATGAACGAGGAATTCCCAGTAAGCGCGAGTCATAAGCTCGCGTTGATTACGTCCCTGCCCTTTGTACACACCGCCCGTCGCTACTACCGATTGAATGATTTAGTGAGGTCTTCGGACTGGTACGCGGCATTGACTCTGTCGTTGCCGATGCTACCGGAAAGATGACCAAACTTGATCATTTAGAGGAAGTAAAAGTCGTAACAAGGTTTCCGTAGGTGAACCTGCGGAAGGATCATTACCGACTAGACTGCATGTCTTTCGATG